>NW_026623098.1:0-160460 GCF_023065955.2 Ursus arctos
GGACCGAAGCCAGCCGTGTTTGGATAGAAGCCTGTCCCTCAGGCCTCAGCGACACAGATACGCTAATAGGCCTCCTTCCCAGAAAGACGGGCGCATTTCAGACTGCTGCCTCTGTGCTGCGTCCTGGGGTGTGGCCAGTTAACGGCTCCTTCTCTGTTAGGGTCCTACAGGACCCGCAGATGTCAGCCTCCCTGGTCACCAGTGCCCGGCAATCAAGGGGGGCTCCCTGGGTGGCAGCTGCAAACACCAAAGCCCCAGATGTCGCACAAGCTCCCTTCTGAAAGATACCAAGCTGAGAGCCAGGCAGAGGGACGGCAGGAAGATGGGGCCTTCAGAGCCTCCACGGGCTTTGAAGAGTATTTCGGTGGGGTCCTAGGTGTGTGTGACATTAACGCCTGCCTTTCAGCCCAAAGCTTTTAAGACAAGCAAATAGGTCTCCTTCACGGAAAGATCAGGTGTTTCGATCAGCTGCCTCTCCACTGTCCCCTGGGGGGTTAGCTACAGTAAATCCACACGGGTACTTTAAGAACTGTTTCTCGGTTCACTATAGCCTTGTAGACATAAGCCCCATTGGCTTTCAAAGCTAGATGTGTTGTGGACCCATCTCTCAGGTGCAGGTGGGGTGCTGTGGGGTTCCAACATTTTGCTTCCCAGGAAGGAGCTCGGAGTTGTGGGTGGGTTACCACATTTGGGGAGGAGCTTACGGGGAGATCCTATCGCAGTCTCCCCTACCCATTTTGATATGCATTTTTTTTTAAAGTAGGCTCCACACCCTCTGTGGGGCTTGAATTCACAATCCCAAGATCAAGAGTCAGACGTTCCACTGACTGAGCCAGCCAGATGCCCCTTGATGGGGGTTTTTTATCCACCCAATGTGTAGGAGTCCATCAAATGAGTTTTCAGATCCCTTTCAGAGGGAACTGTTCTGTATGTAGCCGTAGATTCCGTGTGTATGAGAGGAGGTGAGTTCAGGATTCTCTTATGTTGCCATCTTAAATTAAACCACAGGCTCGGGTTACAAGACCCATTAATTGGTAGCTAGAGAGAGTTTGAGTAATACTTGTTAAGGACCCAGTAATTATTTTGATGCAGAGAATTTAAACAGAAAAGGAAAGTAAGGAGCAGAAATCTATTTTGGTTTGCTTTCTTGAGAAGTTATTTCTTTCTTTCTTTTTTTAAATATTTTTTAAATATATTTTTTTAAATATTATGTTAGTTACCATACAGTACATCCCTGTGTTTTGATGTAAAGTTCGATGATTCATTATTTCTACACAAAACTTTTGTTGGACTTGTAAAATTATTCCACTGACAATATTTCCTACTCATGCTGTTGTGTAGATGTAATTTAAAAATATACTACTGATTGAGAAATCCAATATGCATATCATGTGTTCTACAAATATGAAATCAAAGATTCAAATGAAGGCATTGTGGTTTAAAAAAGATAACCAATAATATTAAAAAGTTTGAATTCTTTATGTGTAAAGAATGTACTTTTTTTACACAGCCTAAACCAGAGGATTAATATAAAGGTAAAATGTATCATAAATCCATGAATACCAAGAGGCTTAAAATTACTAGTTTTTTAAAAAAATATTTTAATTATTTAATTTGTCAGAGAGAGTGAGAGAACACAGCAGGGTAAGTGTCAGGCAGAGGGAGAAGGAGAAGCAGGCTCCCCGCAGAGCAGAGAGCCCAATGCGGTACTCAGTCCCAGGACCCTGGGATCATGACCTGAGTGAAAGGCAGATGCTAGCTGACTGAGCCACCTAGGTGCCCCTAAAATTATTAGGTTTGATATTAAAGCTATTTCCAAAGCTACAAGGAAAGAAAATTACTAAAAATCACTAAAAATTAGAAATCTCAAAGCGCCTAATCTTGGTCTATGCTCTAGGATTCGTTCGAAGTCTTTTACTAAATTGAAAGACATTTCATTAAAATTTAATATTTAAAAACCCTATTCTCCCTAGAAGATATGTACTTGTACACTTTTTTTTCTATTACAGGCCTCCCTTTTTTCAGTTTTATGATAAAAATAAAGTAATGAGGTACCTTATAAATCTTACCCCTCAGTAATGTTAAGTTTAATCCCAACAGTTTTACTGCGACCTTGTAAATTAAGAGAAGAGGGAAGTCAAACAGTGCTGCTTTTCCTTCCCCAGTTCAACAAGTATAAGTAACAATTCTACATAAAAACAAATCAAATTGCATATTTGAATGAGAACCTATGTACCTTCTTACAATTACCTAAGTTACACAGACAAATGGAAACTTTCATCATAAAAATTCCAAGGAATACAACTGTCCGAGTCTCCACAGTGAGCAGTTCTAAATTTAATCTTGGCCACTCGGCAAATCTAGGACACAGGGTAACGCTGGGTGGGGAAGGCCCCCCGTGGTCCGTGATTTGCTACAGAACTTAAATCTCAAATCCCACAGAAATGCTTCTTGCAGTCCTAATAGCTAGAGCCACTCTGCACAGAGTCCTCTGGCGACAGGGACAGTAAGAGCAGCCCGGGGTCGTTTCAGTAAACACGGGCAACGGGGATGGCGCGTTCATGCAGGCACAGTTCTGAAAAAGACGGCATGCGGGACAAACAGAAAGCTGCAACAAAACGATGCCAAGAGTGAGCAAGACCATGAGTTAGAAGGAACATGCTTTTATTTACCCTTTCTTCTCCCTTTGAAAACATCTATACAGGCAGGTGCAAAGTACCGCAAGGCCAACAACTGCAAGAGACCAGAAAACAAAGGACATAAAACTCCGAGAGCTGGTTGCCAAGATTCAAAATCTAGCAGCAGAAATAAACAAGTGTTGGTTACATTCCAGTGGTCAGAACATGTTATTTTATTTAAGCACATATCTACTTATATTCCGTCTGGACTCTCTACTATCTAAAGCCCATTCCCTGGAGTCACTCGAACAGTCCAGAGGAAGCCAGAGAAGAATCCTTGCTTAGTTTGGAAAATTACCCAAAGCATCTTTGGGACGCAGACTCATGACCACTCATCCCGAAGACAGGTAGTATTTAGGGTCTGTTACTAAGGGGACGCATACAGTATAAAAGAATATTCACCAGTAAAATGTAGTGTATCATATACAAGCTGCTCTAGACTGGTGGACTGCGTGTCAAGCTATATAAACTACAGAAGCTGAAACGTCATTTAAAAAATAATGCACGCCTTTGCAGTCATATTTTGATTTAAGTGGCATCCACGTTTGGGCTACTTACGAATGGTAAGAACAATCACAGCAATGATGCCTGCATCTGAGGAACAATGAAAACAGTTTGAAGACTGAGCACATAAGGTTCCCAGAGGATAGCTGCAGTTCAGTTTGACCAGATCATCTACACCGTACGGCAAAGCAGCTGCTCCTTGTCTAGTTTCAGCGGGAGCGCTAGCGCGTCCAGCTCGCTCTGATTGCGGTTCCCTTCTAATCAGATCCCAGGGTTAGCAGCCATCTTGTAAAACTCTTTTCACTGGAACCTGACTGTTCATTGTTCTGTGCTGTTGGGACTGCATCAGGTTGTTTAGTAAAGCTTACCAGGACTATCAGAATTCCCTAGATTAGAGGAAATTACCTACAGGTCTCCATACACAGCACCACCTACGTTTATCATATTATCTGGACTACTAAAATGGAAACTATAAATGTCAAATTTTGTGAAACTTCGTTCCTTCCTTAACTACGAATGATTGGAACATGATAGATATGTCCGTGTAGAACTCCAAGGCCTCATAATGCAGAGTAATTAGTAGCCAAAATAATACCTAATTCCTCAAAGTCTTCAAGTGATATTGGGTCGTTGGGCTCGGGATAGCCTAGGGAAAAACATGGAAATAAGTTAAAAAAGAAAGACAGACCAAAGCTTAAAGATCCATAAATTCTCTGGTTTTCTTTTTTGCCTTTGTATAAAACTACTTATAATTTCATTTTCCTTAATGTTTGTCAATCAAAGTGGTATCATAAATGATAAATTTATATTTGATGTCATCGACAATCTTCTTCCTGTCCACTGATATTTCCTGTGACAATATTTTGTGGTATAGGAAGCAAATTTATCACTACCACATCTTCAAAATTAGCCTGAATTCAACATGACTCTACTTAAAATTAAAAAATAGAGGAGGACTTTAAAATAATTTTTTGATCTGGAATAGAAAGACTCTTCAACATAACAAAAGCCACTTATGAAAAAACCCATGGCCAATATCATATTTAATGGTGAAAGACTAAAGTTTTTCCCTTAAGATCAGGAACAGGACAGGATGCCTGTGTTTGCCACTTCTATTCAACATAATATTGCAAGTTCATATCAGAACAATCAGTTAAAAAAGAAATAAAAAGCATCTAAATTGGGAAGAAATAAAATGATCTCTGTTCATAGGTGACATGATCTTTTACATAGAAAACTCTAAAGATACACACACACACACACACACACACACACACACACACACACACACCCCAGACCTGGTAAAACTAATAAATGAATTCAGTAAAGTTGCAGGATACAAAATCGACATGTAAAATGAATTGCATTTCTACACACTAACAATGAGCAATCTAAAAAGGAAATTAAGAACACAATTCCATTTATAATTGAATCAAAAAGAATAAAAGACTTTGGAATAAACACGACAAAGGAGGTAAAAGATCTGTACACTGAAAACTATAAAATATTGCAGAAAGAAATTTAAAAAGGCATAAATAAAGGGAAAGCAATCCCCGTGTTTGTGGATCGGAGGACCTACTAATGTTAACATGTAAATATGGCACAAGGCAGGCTACAGGTGAAGGGCAACGCTTATCAGAACCCTAATGACGCTCTTTGCAGAAAAAGAAAAATCCATCTGAAAATTCATATGGAATTTCAAGGGATTAGGACTAGTCAAGGTAATCATGAAAAGAGAAAGCAAAGTTGAAAAGACTCATACTTCCTGATTTCAAAAACTTACTATAAAGCTACAATAACCAAACCAGAATGGTGCCGGCATAAAGACAGACCTACAGACCAATGGGATAGAAGCCACAAAATAAATCTTTGGGTATACAGTCAAGGAATTCTCCACAAAGGTGCTGACAACATTCAATAGGGAAAGAGCAGTCTTTTTCACAAATGGTTTTGAAAACTGGATAACCACATACACAAAAGGATGAATTCTAACCCTTGCCATTCACCAAATACAAAAATTAATCCAAAATGGATCAAAGATCCTAAAGAAATAAAACCCTTAGAAGAAAATAAGACTACATGCTTCATGATGTTGGATCTGGCAACGACTGACTGAATGTGACACCAAAAACACAGGCAACAAAAGAAAAAAACAGATAACTTAGACTACATCAAGCCTAAAAACTTTTGTACATCAAAGGACACTAATAATAGAGTGAAAAAGCAACCAACAGAATGGGAGAAAATATCTGAAACTCATATAATAAGGGATTAATATCCAAAATATACAACGAACTCCTAAAACTCAAAAACAAAAACAAAACCCACAACCCATCAAAAATGGACAAAAGACTTGAATAGACATTTCTCCAAAAAAGATATACAGATGGCCAATAAGCACAGGAAAAGATGCGCAACAAATTACTAATCATTAGGAAAGGGCAAATAAAAGCCACAATGAGAGTCTACCTCGTATATTACCTAACATACATTATGATGGTTATTATAAAAAAGCAGAAAATAATATGTGTTGGTAGAGGTGAAGAAATTGGAACTCTTGTGCATGGCTGGTGGGAATGTAAAATGTGCATCCTTTGGGGAGGACAGTATGATTGTTCCTCAAAAAAGTAAACATAGAATTATCATATAACCAGCAATTCTACTCCTAGGTATACAGCACCCCAAAACTGCTAACAGGGACTCAAAATTGAAAATTTTCAATTTTCAAGTTTATCACTGAAAACAGGATTCAAACACTTGAAAGCCAATATTCAGAGAAACATTACTCAATGTGGAAACAACCTAAGTGTCTATCAACAGATGAATGAATAAACAAAATATACAAAATAATGTAATATTATTCAGCCATAAAAAAGAATAAAGTTCCGATACATGCTACAAGGTGGATGAACCTTGAAAACATTATGCTAAGTGAAATGAGGCAGAAATAATTCCATTTCTATGAAGTATGTAGACTAGTCAAATTCATAAAGACAGAAAACAGAATGTTTACCAGGGCTGGGGGGGGTTTGAGAGTTATTGTTTAATGAGTATAATGTTTCAATTTGAGACTATGAGAAAGTTTTGCAGATAGATAGTAGTGATGGTTATAAACAATGTGGGTGCAATAATTCCACTGAAATGTATACTTAAAATGGTTAAAATAGTAATAAAACATAATAAAAGTTTATCTAGAAAAATTAACAGAACAGTCTAAACATTTCTGAAAAGGAAATATTCTGCCAGATATTAAAACAGATCATAGTATTAGAGTGGAAAGCAACGATTCAGTGCTGTCAGGAGAATGGTCAGAATTCAAGGAAACAGAGAGATAAATGGAACATCTATGGATTTAATGACAAAATAATTGTCACTTGAAAACAGCTGGAGAAAGAACAACTTATTCAACAAATGTTGCTACTTTGCCACGGGGTGGGTGTGGGTGGGAAGGAGAGGGATTCCATCTCACTCCATACACCATACTGAATTTCAGATGCACTAATGATTTAAATGCAAATACTGCAAACAGAACTCAGGGTTAAAATGTTTATAAAATTTATAGCATGAGGAAGACCTAAAACTTTTATAAGAAAGACACAGCAGACATAGCCATTAGGGAAAGATTGTTACATTCATCAATCCATCTACCTATTGATGTAAGATTTCAACACATGTAAAAGACCACTAACAGAACAGTTAAATAAATAAATACAGTATATATTTCAAAGTCATCATTGAAAAGAATGGCAGTAAATCTAAATATAACCCCAATATAAAACATTAAATGGAAAAAGTACAATTTTCAGAAAAATATATACAATATGAAGTCAATTTTGTTTAAGATAAAAGAAAAAATACCCAACAATATATGTAACTACATATCTAAGGATGCTGATGTACAGAAATAAAGAGACACCCTAAACTATTCATAGTGATTAATTCAGGTAATAGACTAGAGAAAAAGAAGGATAATTCTTTACTTGTATACTTTCACAAAGTTTGAAAATTTTGAAAAATATATTCATATACCACTCATGCAACAAAAAGCTATAAAAAGCAATCTAGGGGCACCTGGGTGGCTCAGTCAGTTAAGTGTCTGCTTTTGGCTGAGGTCATGATCCCAGGGTCCTGGGATGGAGCCCCGGGTCAGGCTCCCCGCTAAGCTCCCTGCTTCTCCCTCTCCCTCTGTCCCTCCCCTCTCCTTGTGCACTCTTCCTCCCCCAAATAAATAGATAAAATCTTTTTAAAGAGCAATCTATAATTAATAGTATACAATAAAAAATCTTAAAAGAAAACTGACTAGTGAAAACAAGGCCAAAAAACCCCTGAAAAAATGTTCACTTCATATTAAAAGGGCCTTAACTTATAATGAGCTCTCACAAATCAACAAGAAAAATATTTTAGAAACCTAATTTTAAAAAATGAGCAAACGGTATGGATAAATCAATGCAGACCAAAAAAAGTTCAGCTTCACTGATAATTAAAGAAATGCAAATTAGAATAAGACGTAACTTTGCATTTATCACTTTATAAAATTGTTAACAATATAAGCAGGAGAATTACTGTACCTGGATACTTTGAAACTGGAGGTTTGGGTGGATGAGTAGGCTTGAAACCTGGAAAAATAAATTTGATTCAATTCATCAGCCTTATCAATATAAAATTATTGATTTAATTTTGATTTTTGATTTTTTAAAAAGATTCATTATTTCTCAAAATGAAAAATACACATGCTTTCCAAACTTTGCAATTCTACTGCTGGGAATTTAACCTAATATGCATTTGCACAAGTGCATAAGCTGTATACTTAAGAATGTTTCACTACATCTTTGTATTTTATATGGAAATCCTAGCAGTTAACGGATAGTAAATCATAAAAATAATGTCTTCATAGTAAATACACATATCTTAAAAACAAAACAAAACAAAACATCCAAGTAGTATCATGCTACATAAGTTGTATCTTTTTCTTTTCTTTTTCTTTTTTTTTCTTTTTTTAAAGATTTTATTTATTTATTTGACAGAGACAGCCAGTGGGAGAGGGAACACAAGCAGGGGGAGTGGGAGAGGAAGAAGCAGGCTCATAGCAGAGGAGCCTGATGTGGGGCTCGATCCCAGAACGCCAGGATCATGCCCTGAGCCGAAGGCAGACGCTTAATGACTGCGCTACCCAGGCGCCCCCATCTTTTTCTTTTCTGCCTAGTATTTCTTGGGCCTTTTAAAAAATACTTGCATATTTAGATCTGCTATAACACCATTATATGTTACTGATCCTTTTGGTAGAGTCTTTCTCTAACTGATGGTAAAAAATGATTGACAAACCCGTGGAGAGATTTCTATTTTTTATAAAAGATCCCTGTAGTTTCTCCTCTTCATAAGCTTCTCACAATTCTTTCAAAAACTAAACTGTAGGGGCACCTGGGTGGCTAGGTCTCTTAAGCATCTGCCTTTGGCTCAGGTCATGATCTAGGGTCCTGGGATCAAGTCCAGCATGGGGCTCCTTGCTCAGCGGGGAGCCTGCTTCTCCCTCACTCTCTGCCCCTCCCCCTGCTTGTGATTTCTCTCTGTCTCTCTCTCAAATAAATAAAATCTTAAAAAAAAAAACCCAGCTCAACTCTATCAGTGTTTTATAAATCCTTCATGAAATGTTTCTGGCTCAACTCCTTCAAGGGAGCGTATGAACAAACACGGTACACCACACTGCACAGACCCATGAGGACCATGTGAGTGAACACGGATGGGTCAAGGAGTATAAATTTCATCTGTAATCTTAATATATCAGTCCACCAAAAAACCATTTCTTTCCCTCCCAACCTCACAGCACTCAACTAAAGTACACAAGGAGGCTATCAGGTACTAGGTTTACAGGAATTATAAAAAGAAGTATTCTCATTACCATGTTAATATGTGTAATTTCCCCAAATCCTTTAAAATAGTATGGCCACAGATAAATTAAAAGCCAGTATTCATGATTAGTTTGAGTTCAACACCTTTGTGAAACCGTAAAGTCCACAGAAACGAGGTTCCTTGAGTAAGCAGAGCCAAACTAGGGCCCTGATGAGGTCGGCCCAGGCTAATAGCTCTTCCCACTTTCCTGTTGTCTCTTGCTTTCCAAGGCAGAGAGACCAGAGATAGCAGCCCTGAAATCAGGAAGATATTTCCTTCCATTATAGCAAAATCAGCTCTCAAGTCCTAAGGAGAGTAGCTGACAAGCAGTCCCTGCAAGAAATCTTCCATTTCATTTCAATGAATAAGGATTTTTCCTGCCTTTTGGTTGCTATGAAATTTAGGTAAAAATGCCCAGTAAAAAAAAAAAAAGAATAATTGTAAGAAGCGGGAAGGGGTGGGAGTGAGGGAAGACATTCAGGTCTTTTTCTGGAGATAGCAGAAACTTCCCAGTTTAAATTGTGCTACATAAAAAATGAAACAAGACAAAAAACCTAAACGGGTTGCAGTCCAGCAATTGAGACATAGTCCTGGACAAGGAAGACAATCTAAAAGAGCCAACAGATCACCTCTAAAAGGAATAAAACAGCCAAGTCAATGACATGTTAAGAAATAGAAGCCACAGACCTTCCTCTTTACTAACATTAATTTGAGTGATGCTATAAAGTCATATGAGGTACATTTAGGAGCTTCCTAAATGCCAGGCACTGTGCTAAGTGCTAAATGCATCCCATTCACACTTTTGTAACTTGCCCAAGTTTACATACGTGTTTATATCTGCAGACTATGCCACATAATTTTAGAATAACTATATATAACAACTAAATTGGCTTTAAACATGTCCTTCAGGGGCGCCTGGGTGGCACAGCGGTTAAGCGTCTGCCTTCGGCTCAGGGCGTGATCCCGGCATTGTGGGATCAAGCCCCACGTCAGGCTCCTCTGCTGTGAGCCTGCTTCTTCCTCTCCCACTCCCCCTGCTTGTGTTCCCTCTCTCACTGGCTGTCTCTATCTCTGTCGAATAAATAAATAAAATCTTAAAAAAAAAAATAAACATGTCCTTCATCCTTTCATTACTAAAAATAATGAATGAGTGTAAATCAAACAACTGTAAGGGATTTTTGTTAAATATAAGCAGGAAAGTACTGATCTGAATGACTCAAAATTGGAGGTTTTACATTGGGAGAGACTGATACTGGAAAACCAAATAATGTAGGATCAACTACGTGGGAATTACTGCTTTCATTTATATGAATTACATCTTTCATTCTTGACTTACACGTGTAAAAATTCTCATGCTTCAATCTCCTCTAAAAGTGGTCACTATGCATTCTTAAAAATACTACACAAGAGAAATTTATATACCTGTGTGATGTACATGATATGTTAAGACCCTATGAAAACATACAAAATCACAACATAGAAATTATCTCACGCCTCCATCATGGAAATAATTACAAGACAGAGTTAAGTACTAAAATGTCCTCTTTTCAATGATTCAGTATCATTGATATTTAATGTCAAAGAAATAAAAATAAAAGCTAACCCAAAAAGACAGAAAAAGACATTTATACCTCTGATACATTTTGGCATCTCAGGCTCCCAAGTACTTCTCCCACCACAGAACACTGGGTTGCTGCCATTAAGATAGAAGCCTGGGAGGCATTCGAATAGAACCACTGCTTGGTAGGAATATTTGTCTCTGATTCCTGATACCAGTTTTCCATGTTCAACTACTGGATATTGACATCTGACCACTGAAAAGGGGAGAAACTCCAGAATTAATGGAAAGCAGATTTAACACAGGAACAGAAAAAAAAGGTACAAGGTAATAATTTCCAATGGGAAGAAACATACAAGGAATGAAAGGCAAGGTGTTAAAAGAAAATTTAAAAACACCCAAGAAACCTGTATACATATGAACATTTTAACTCCGGGGAAACAGATTTAGAGAAATCTAATAATGTTTATCCACCTAGAAAAGACTAGCATTACGGTCTATTGGCTTTCCTACATTTTTTCCCATTACTGACGAGGTTTGAGAAAGGCCTGACCGCCACATACAAATTTGGGGTAAGTTCAAGAGCAACTTTTGATCCTCCTTTGCTCTAGGGATTTTTGTAAAGGTCATGCTGACACTGATTGCAGTACTCTGCTTTTCTAGAAAGGTGGGAAACACCCTTCTGAGAAGGTAATACTTGAGCTCAAACTTAGAAGTTCAAAAGCACGTAGCCATGCAAAGACAGGCAAAAAGGAAGTTCTCAGCAACAACATACACAAACGGGGATGTTCGGTTAATGGAAAGGCCAATGGAGTTAGGGCGGCGTTTTCCAAACATCTTGGCCTGCAACCCAGGGATCAAACAACACATTTTATGCTGTAAACCACTATATGAGCACACAGGCCTGAAATACAAGTTAGCCTCATACCAGCAGACTCTGCTATTTCCCATTCTACTCTACCTCTTAACAAGTGAACTACTGGTCAGGACCTGAGAGAGTGATTTCAGGATCGATGAACGGGCTGGGGAGAATTTGGAAACAAAAACCAAAACCACAGGGCTGGGCAGTGAGTACAACAGAACATCTCTGGACATGAAATCTGAGCAAGAGATAAGGGCCAGGGAGTGGATACCCTTTTCAACCAGAGGACTGCTCTTCCTCTGTTCCCAGGGATTCTGACTTTCCATCAGCTGTCATTTCCCTTCAGCCTGAGGAACTTCCGGTAGCAATTCCTATAGTGCAGGTCAGCTGGCGACAAGTTCTCCAGGCTTGGGTTTATCTCCAAATGCTTCATTTCCTCACCATCAGTTTTGAAAGATTTCTCCTTGACGGAGAATTCTAGATGAAGGGTTTTGGCGTTTTTCCAGCACACTAGCAGACACTGTCTTCCAGTCTCCACTGTTCCTCAGGACAAGTTGGCTGTCACTCTTACTCTTACTCGGGGGGGGGGGGGGGGAACAGGACAGTACCACCTGTGTTTATGCTTCCCTCTCCGACTGCTTTTCCTTGCACACCTCTTGTTTTCAGTAGTTTCACCCTGATGCCTTTAGCTCAGTGGGGGTTTCTTGGTAAATGAAAACAACGTATTTATCCTGCTGGGGTCACTGGCTTCCTTGGTTCTGTGAGGTTATTGTTTTGGGACAAATGTGGATAATTTGTGGCCAATATTGATTCAAACCATTGTCTATCCTGTTCTTTCTCCTTCTTTCTGAAGCTCCAACAGCATGTATGTTTGGCTTCTTGCTACTCTTCCACAGGTCTGTGAGTCTCTCTCTTTCTAATATTTCCTTTCAAATCAGTCTCCTGACTTCAGGTTCACCGATTTTTTTCGCTCTTGTGCTAAACTGCTGTTAACTGCACTAATGGCTTTATGTTTGCTAGACCCAATTCACATACAGTAAAACTCACCCTTTTAGGTACACACCTGTATTAGGTCTGACAAATGCAAATAATCATGTAATCACCACAATAAAGACACAGAAAAGTTCCATTACCCCCCAACATGTCCTCATGCCACTCTGTAATCAACCCTCCCCACCCCTGCAACCACCTTCACCAACCAGCCAAACACTGATCTGTTTTCTCTCTCTCTACAGTTGCTTTTCCAGAATGTCATAATGGGATCACAGCCTCCAAGTATGGCTTCTTTCACTTAGCATAATGCATTTGAGATTCAGTCCTGTTGCTGCATGGATTAGAGCTCACTCCTTTTCATTGCTGAGTTGTAGTCCACCAAGTGGATGTACCACAGTTGTTTATCCATTCACCAGTAGAAGGACAAGTGGGTTGTTCCCAATCTGTGGTGATTTAAAGTAAGGCAGCTGGATATTCTCACCCAGGTTTCTATGTGAGCATTTTTCATTTTACTTGGATTGATGAGTTGTATGGTAAGTATATGTTTAACTTTATGATAAATGTAAAAATAGGTTCCAAAATGATCATACCACTTTGTATTCTTACCAACAATGTAGAAAAGTTCCAATTGCTCTATACTATTGCTGGTACTTGGAATTAGTCATTTGTTTTTAATTTCAGTCATTCTAACAGGTGTTTAGTGGTATCTCTTTGTGGTTTTAAATTATATTTCTGTAATTACTAATTATATTGAGAAACTTTTCATGTATTTTTTGCCATCCATATATCATGTTTATTGAAATGGGTCTACTCAAATATTTTGTTCATTTTTAAAAAATGGGTTTGTTTTCTTATTATTGAGCTTTGAGAATTCTTTATGTATCATAGATAAAAGTCCATTATTAGATATGTGCTTTGCAAATATTTTCTCCCGGCCTATTGCTCATTTTTTCCCATTCTTTTAACAGTTCTGTTGTAGACCAAACGTTTTGAGCTTGGAACATCCAATTTTTTTTCTTTAAAAGATCACACTTTATGTGTAGTATTTGAAGAAATCTTTGGCTAGGTCACAAATATTATTTTGTTTTCTTGCAAAAGTCTTACAGTTTTAGGTTTTACATGTGAATCCGTGGTCCATTTTTCCCCCTAAATTTTATTTATTTTTCAATTTTTTAAAATTTGAGTATAGTTGACAGATGTTACCTTAGCTTCAGGTGTATAAACATGGTGATTCACCATTTCTATATGTTATGCTATCCTCACCACAAGTGTAGCTACCACTTGTCACCATACCGTAGCATTGACTACATTTCCTATACTATACCTTTTATTCCCATGACTTATTCATTCTATAATGGGAAGTCTGTATCTCTCACTCCCCTTCACCAATTTGTTTATCTCCCACCTCTCCTTCCTCTGGCAACCATCAGTTTGTTCTCTGTATTTATAGGTCTGATTCTTCTTTTGTTTGTTTCTTCATTTGTTTGGTTTTTTAGATTCTTCATGTGAGTGAAATCATATGGTATTTGTCTGTCTCAGTCTGACTTACTTCACTTAACATAATACCCTCTAGGTTGATCCATGTTTTCGCAAATGGCAAAAATCTCATCCTTTTTGTGGCTGTGTAATATTCCTGTGTGTGTGTGTGTGTGTGTGTGTGTGTGTGTACACATCACATCTTCTTTAGCCATTCAACTACTGATGGCCACTTAGGCTGCTTCTGTATCTCAACTATTGTAAATAATGCTGCAATAAATAGGAGTGCATATATCTTTTCAAATTAGTGTTTTTGTTTTCTTTGGGTAAATACCCCATAGTGGAATTATTGGATCCCTATGATCCATTTTGAATAAATATCGGCTTCTGGTGTTAACTTAGGTCAAGGTTCCTTTTTTTTTTTTTTGGCACATGGATGTCTAATTGTGCTGTACCATTTGTTGAAAACATTGTTTTTCTACTGAATTGTTTGTACACCTGTACACCTGAAGAAAATCAATTGGATATATTGGGAAGAATCTAATTCTGGTTTCAGTATTCTATTCTATTGCTCTATATGGCTATCCTTTCACCTATACCACATTGTCTTGATTATATACCTTAAGTATGCTTTATATAGTCTTACTGGCAGGTAGAGTGACTCCACCAAGTTTTTTCAAAATTGTTTTCACTATTCTAGTTATTTTGTCTTCCCATATAAAGTTTATGTTTTTTAAGATTTTATTTATTTATTTGACAGAGAGAGACAGCCAGTGAGAGAGGGAACATGAGGGGTAGTGGGAGAGGAAGAAGCAGGCTTCCAGGGGAGGAGCCTGATGTGGGGCTCGATCCCATAATGCCGGGATCATGCCCTGAGCTGAAGGCAGACACTTAACGACTGAGCCACCCAGGCGCCCCTTCCCATATAAAGTTTAGAATTAGCTTAATTTATACAAAAAGTTCTGCTGGGATTTTTATTGGGATTGTGCTGAATTTAGATAAATTACAGAGAATTGACTATTATATTGAATCTTCCAAACCATAACTAATGTATATCCCTTCATTTATTAAGGTTTTCTTTAATTTCCTCTATTAGTGTTTAGTACATTTTAGCCTTAAAATTTTCTTATATATTGTTAGATTTATACTCAAGTATTTCATGTTTTGGAGCTCCTGTAAATACTCTTTTTTTAAAAATATTTTTTTATTATATTATGTTAGTCACCATACAGTACATCCCTGGTTTTTGATGTAAAGTTCGATGATTCATTAGTTGCGTATAACACCCAGTGCACCACGTAATACGTGCCCTTCCCACCACCCATCACCAGTCTATCCCATTCTCCCACCCCCCTCCCCTCTGAAGCCTCAGTTTACTCTTAAAAATTTCAATTGCTAATGGTTTATTGCTAGTATACAGACATATAACTGTCTTCTGTATGTTGATCCTATATTTTGCAAACTTGTTAAAACTTCAGTCTTTGGAATCTTCTACACATAATTGGGTCATAAGTGAACAGAGACTTTATTTCTTACTTTCCAATATGTATGCCTAATTCTTTCTCTTGCCTTGTTGTAGTCGCTAGGACATCTTGTACAATGTTGGTTAGAGTGGTGACAGTGGATTTCCTTCTCTTTTTCCTACCATGGGGGAAATTAGTCTTTTACCATTAAGTATAATATTAGCTCTGAGATTTTTGGTGATGCCTTTTATCAGATGAGATAGTTACTTCCTTTCCATTCCTAGTTTGTTGAGAAATTTTATCCTGAAAAAGATGAATTCTATCAAGTGCTTTTTAAAAAACACTTATTAAGAGGATCATTGTTATTTTCGTTATAGTCTCTTGATAGAGTAAATTACACTGATTAATTTTTAAATTTGAACCAATCTTGCATTTATGGGATAAATCTTACTTTGGTATGATGTACTATTATTGTTAGATATGGCAGGATTTGCTTTGTTGATATTTTGAGAAGTTTTGGTTCTATGTTCATTAAAGATATTGTTTGTAATCTTCTTGCAAAATTTTTGTCTGGTTTTGGCATCAGGATAATTCTGTCCTCATGAAATTAGAAGTATTCTCTCCTCTCAAGTGTTTTGAGGAGTTTGCATAGAGCTACTATTATTTATTCCTGAAATGTTAGAATTTTCCAGGGAGGCCATCTGGGCCTGCAGTTCTGATTGTGGGGAGGTTTTTAACTAAAAATCCTATTTCTTTAATAGATATAAGACTATTCAGGGATGCCTGGCTGGCTTAGTGGGTAAAGCATGTGACTCTAAATCTTGGGGTTGTGAGTTCAAGCCCCACACTGGGCATAGAGGTTACTTAAAAAGAAGAAGAAGACGAAGACAAAGACGAAGAAAAAGATGAAGATGAAGAAGACGAAGAAGAAGACAACGACGACTATTCAGGTTATGTATATCTCTGAGTGAGCCTTGGTTGGTATTTTGTGTCTTCCAAGGAATTTGCCAATTTCATATATAAGTTGTCATATTTATAGGCACAAAGTTGTTTTCATAATCCCTTAAATATCCATAGGATATTTAGTGCTGTCTTCATTTTCTTTCTCGATATTGATAAAGTATTTTCTCTTTTTATTTCAGTCTGGCTATAAATTTATCTATTTTATTGACTTTCTCTAAGAACCAGGTGTTGGTTTCATTAATTTTCTCTTTTCAACTTCATTCACTTCTATTGATATTATCTCCTGTCTCCTTGTTTTGAGTTTAATCTGCTCTTCTTTTTTACCAAGATTACTGAGACTTCTATTTTTCTAATGTAACTATTTCATGCTATAAATCTTCCTCTAAGCGATGTTTTTGATGTATCAAATTTTATGCCATGTTTTCATTTTTATTCAATTCAAAACACTTTCTAAATTCTCTTGTGAATGCTTCTTTGCCTCATGGGTTGATTAGAAGTGTCTTACATAATTATAAAATATTTGAAGATTTTCTAGGTTATCTGTTTTATTTCTACATTCATTCCATTGTAATCAGCTAATATATTCTGAATAACTTCAATTTTTAAAATTTTGTTAAAAATTTTCTTGCCCATTTTAGAGAATGTTCCATGTGCACTTGAAAAGAGTAAATATTTTGGGGCGCCTGGGTGGCTCAGTAGGTTGGGCATCTGCCTTTGGCTCAGGTCACGATCTTGGGGTCCTGGGATCAAACCCCATGTCAGGCTCTTTGCTCAGTGGGCAGCCTGCTTCTCCTTCTCCCTGCCCCCTACTCATACTCTCTCTTTCTTTCTCTCTCTCTCTCTCAAATAAATAAAATCTTAAAAAGAAAGAAAGAAAGAAAGAAAGAAAGAAAGAAAGAAAGAAAGAAAGAAAGAAAGAAAAGAATAAATATTTGCTGTTATTCAGTGGTTCCTTTCTTCCAAGAGTCAAATCCCCTCTAGTGCCTCCCTGGTTTTGATCATTCTCCAGTGTCGTGAACATTGTTTTTAAATATGTTTTGTCCAGACCTTTTCAATCTTGGCAGTGAGAGGGCTAGTCTTTTACAATTTATTCTGTAGCCAGAACTATCAGGTATCTTGTAATATAAGAAAAGATTTTCCTACTCTTAACCCAGTATGTGTTGAATTTTTGGGTTCTTTCAAGCAAAAAATTCCTAACTCATGCATATACACAGTAGTTTACGGTATGTGTGAACGGGAATGCTGAGAACATGTGGGATGAGGAGAAGGGAACTCTGTAACTAGAACTGATTTGACTTGACCTGTATTAATCTACATTGGAAGTCAATTTAACAGGAGGAGGAAGCACATATGACTGTTTTGTTTACTTATAGATAAAACTATTTATAAAATGTTTCCAAATTTAAAATTTATAAATGAAGAAGGAAATAAATGGAAATACCATTACCTTTACACTGAGGAGGGGCACTACTCCACTTGTCAGTCTCAACACAAATAAGTTTGTTGTTTCCAACAAGTGAAAATTCATCTGGTCCATTTGAAGGATCACAAGTATAAGTAATTAATTCATTATATTCAAATATAGTTCTGTGACTATTGCTGTATTTTCCATTTTTTATTTTTGCAGGTGGTTTACAGTAAATCTCTTAAAAAGGAAATAAGAAGAGGAAATAAAGGGCAAAAGGAAAAGTGTTAAGATCACATTATAAAGTCCTACGAACAGCCTTCAGTAAAAACATTAACAATTTCTACAAGCTAGCTGTGAATCCAGTACCTATTTAGGTTCCTACAAGAAAATAAATGATCCCAAATTCAAACCATGCACAAATAAACTTTCAAAACACAAAACTCATTTTCTTCAATACCTTTACGAAGTATCTATTATTACTTTATAAAGGCATGCTAAGTTTTGTTCTAGTCGTCATAAAAGGTACTGAAATTTTAATGAGAGACATGCTTGTGATTAAAAATAAAATTCACTGCTAGCTGAGAAATTCTTTATATTTAAATATAACCATTTGCATATGTATATATCCATTTGTTAAATGAATGATTCGCAATAATACCAAGACATTGTCTTTCCTCACTTTCATCCTTATGAACATACAGTGAAATTTTCCAGGGCTACAAATTGTGTGCTTTCAAAACAGACTGAATCCAGATGTCCCTCTTTAAGCCAAATATTAAAGAGATTTGCAGAAATGTAAAACAATGGCACTATTTTCAGTATTTGTTTTGGAAAATTTATTTTTCATAAAAATATGCTGAGTATGTTAATGTATTGAGCTTACTATTCTTAAACATGAATAATTATTTTTAAAACTTCACATTTTTTATTCCGATATAATGAATATCAATAAGCACAGGCCACATAAAGAAAAGCTCTTTGGGATCTTTGTCAATTTAAAAGCATAAAGGGGATCTGAGGCCCAAAAGACTGAGGCTTGCTTGTCTAAATTCTAAAATGAAAATTTACTTACTTTTACACTTCGGTAATTCATCACCCCAAAACACATCATTTCCACGACGGTTACAAAGTACAATTTGTTTTCCAGATAAGTAATAACTGAGAAAAGAAAAACTTACTGTTTTCTCTATTAGTGAACAAGAGGAACATAAAAATGAAAATTTTAATACTGTTGCTATTCTACACCACAGTAGTTTGAGGGAGAAGTTTCTTAAATACCATTGTATAGTGAAAGTGCTACCATATCTGCTCTTAATTAGATAGAGTTTCTACATTTGAACCCTCAGTGACCAAAAGCAAAGATGTCCAAATAAATCTGCTGTAACTGTCAGTCTGGCCTCTTTGCTATCTCCAGCAATCACATTACACATTCATTTCTATGCCTATGGTCACACCATTCTTCTCAGTAAAAACAGCAACCGAGTAGAAAGATTAGGCCCTAGAGCTTGCCTGTCTGGATCCGAGTCCCAGCTCCATGACTCACTTTCTACCTGAGCTCAGACAAGTCCCTTAATTGTCCCCTTGCTCAGCTTCCTCATCTATGAAAAGGGGATAGCAGTGCATACTTCATGGGATTATTTCAAGGGTTAGATGAGTTAGCATCTGGTACATAGTGAGTGCTAGGCAATTTTTACCTCTTGTTAATATTCTTTCTTTTTTTTTTTTTAAGATTTTATTTATTTATTTGACAGAGAGAGACAGTGAGAGAGGGAACACAAGCAGGGGGAGTGAGAGAGGGAGAAGCAGGCTTCCCACTGAGCAGGGAGCCTGATGCAGGGTTTGATTCCAGGACCCTGGGATCATGATCTGAGCCGGAGGCAGATGCTTAACGCCTGAGCCACCCAGGCACCCTCTTGTTAATATTCTTTAGGTAAGAATATTTTTCTGGGACTAGTCAGGAATATTATTCAATGAAATTTTCTCTTGTGATTTAAATTCACAGTACTCTCTTCTCCTGCTGGACTCTTACTGTAATAATCATGAATAATTCTATTTATTTGTTACTTCGCATTTATTATTTTGCTTTGACACCTCTCTATACATTGTGTTTCTCAACAAGGCTACAACTTCTTTGAGAAGAGAATATGTCTTAAACTTTTTGTACCCCTCAAACTGCCTAGCAGGCTTGTTCTACATAACTACTAATTGGATGTTCCAATATTTTTACTTGATCAAATTAAAAAAAATAGTTGGTGAAACTGTTTATTTGTGGATCCAGTTGTTTTTCTCTACATTATGGTATTTAGTGGAGGATTCTGGGAAAATGGCAGAATAGGAAGCACTAAGAATCTGTCTCCCCAACCAGACAATGACTACAATGGCGGAATTGGCCTAATGGAACTATTTTGGAACCCTGGAGTCTGATGATGGCTTGCAACTTCCAAAGAAAGACTTGGACAGGTAAATTGCATTGATTTCGGTCAATAACATCCTAGCACAGTGTCAGGTACATATCTCCCACTCCCCACAGGCAGCTGTTTATATGTTCCTGGAGCCGCTTAGAAGCAGTTTAGGGAGCTAGGGTGAGCAAAAAGGACCCTGACCTCCAGATACTGGGGATCTGTGCTCTTACCACTGAATTTTGCTTCTGATCACAGAGAAGCAGTCAAAGAGGTAGGCAGCCACAATTGTCATACCTACCTCCAACTCTTATAAGCTCCTTTCTGTCTGAAGTGACTTCCAGGGAATGTAAACATCCAGTACTCTCTGCTCCCCACTTCATTTTTCACTTTTTCCCTCTCTGGAGCCAGACATTAAAGACTAGAATATTCAAAACCAACTGCATATGTGAAGAAAGTTAAGAAGTGAGTATGCATGCCCAAGGAAAGTCTCATGAAAGACTGAAAAGACCATTAATTTAGATGTCAGGCTGATAAAATATGGGAAGAGTCAAGATGTCCATTGACAGATGAATGGATAAAGAAGATGTGAAACAGATATAGATAGATAGATAGATAGATAGATAGATAGAGACAGAGATAATGGAATATTACTCAGCCATCAAAAAAGAATGAAGTCTTGCAATTTGCAACAACATGGATGGAACTAGAGGGTATTATGCTAAGTGAAATAAGGCAGTCAGAGAAAGACAACTATTTTAAGATTTCACTCATATGTGGAATTTAAGGAACAAAACAGATGAACATAGGGGAAGGGAAGAAAAATAAAATAAGATGAAATCAGAGATGGAGACAAACCATAAGAGACTCATAACTATAGGAAAAAATGGAGGGTTGCTGGAGGGGAGGTGAATGGAGGGATGGGGTTACTGGGTGATGGGCATTAAGGAGGGCAACTGAAGTAGTTGGCACTAGGTGTTATATACAACTGATGTATCACTAAATTCTACCCCTGAAACTAATAATACACTATATATTAATTAAATTGATTTTAAATTAAAAATAAGTAAATAAATGTCAAGCTGATCCTCAGCAGATACACTGTACCACAATCACAAAAATATGAACAATAACATAACACATTGGCCCTAGGGAAAGGGAAGAATTTTATTTCCATATTATTAGATTCAAATGTCCAGTATTCCACACACACACACACACAAATCACAAGATATACAAAGAAACAGGAAAGCTTAGCCCATTGAAAAGAAAAAATAAATCAACAGAAACTGTTCCTGAAAAAGACCTGATGGCAGATTTACTAGACAAAGACTTCAAAATAACTATCTTAAACATGCTCAAAGAACTAAAGGAAGAACCGAAGAAAGTCAAGAAAATGATAGATGAATGAAATGTAAATGTCGATAAGGTGACAGAAAACCCAAAAAGAAACCAGAAAGAAATTCTGGAGCATAAAAGTAAAGTAACTGGGATATGAACAATTTACTAGAGGCTTTGAAAGCAGATTTGAGCACCAGAAGAATTCAGTGAACATGAAGCCAGAACAAGGGAAATTACTGAGTCTGAGGACAAGAAAGAAAAAAGAATGAAGAAAAGTGAGCAGAACCTAAGGGACCTGTGGGACACCATTAAATAGAACAACATACACATTGTGGGAGTTCCAGAAAGATAAGAAAGACAGAAAGGGGCAGAGAGAATATTTGATGGCTGACAACATCCCAAATGTGATAAAACAAAGACATGAATATAAACATCCAAGAAGCTCAACAGCCTCCAGGCAAAAATGAACTCAAAGAGTAACTAAGACACATAATAAGCAAACTTTCAAAAGACAAAGACAAAGAGAGAATCCCAAAAGCAGGAAGAGAGAAGTGAGTCATCATACAAGGGATCCTCAATGATATTATCAGCAGATTTCTTATCAGAAGTTTTGGAGGCCAGAAGATAGCGAGACAGTATACTCAAAAAAGTGCTAGAAGAAAAAAACTGTCAACCAATAATCGTCTACCCACCAAAACTATCTTCCAAAAGTGAAGACAGTTTTGTTTATAGATAAACAAAAGCAGAGGGAGATAATGACCACTAGATGTCCCTTGCAAGAAATAAGAACTGCTCAAGGGAGTCCTGCAAGATGAAATGAAAGGACACTGGAAAGTATCTTTGAGCCATATGGAGAAATAAATATCTCACTAAATACATCTCACTAAAAAATTTATATATTTTGTATATATATATATATATATAATACAAGGTAAATACATGGGTAATTATAACAGCTTGTATTATTGTAACAATGGCTTATAACTGCAATTTTTGTTTTCTTTATAACTTAAGAGACCAATACATTAAAGAAAAAAAAAAAAAGAAACATAAAACATAGTATTATTGTAATTTTGGCTTTTAACTCCAAATCTTGTTTTCTACATAATTTAAAGGACTGATTTAAAAGAATTAGTGTATATATTTTTGTGTAATAAACAATCAAATGGGGTGGGGGTGGAGTTATAAAGGATCAGAGATTTTGTATGTTATGACATTAAACTGATACAAATTCAAATTAGAGTGTTATAACTTTAGGATGTTAAATATAATCCCCATGATAACCACATAGAAAGCAGCCACAGAACAAACACAAAAGGAAATGAGAAAGGAATTTAAACATTAACGCAGGAAATGAGGGCCAAAATAAAAGCTATAAGGCATATAGAAAACAAACAGCACAATGACAGAAGTAATCCCCTCCTTAACAGTAATTACTTCAAATTTAAATGGTTTAAAATTCTCTAATCGAAAGACAGAGATTGGTAGAATGGATGAAAACACATGGTCTAACTATATGCTATCTACAAGGGACTCACTTAAGATCCAAGGACACAAACAGGTTGAAAGTAAAGGGACTGAAAAAGATATTTCAGCAAATAGTAACCAAAAGGCAGTAAGGCTGGCTATACTAATATCAGACCAAACAGACTTTAAATCCAAAAAGGTTACAAGAGACAAAGGACGTTATACATTAATAAAGGGTTCACACAGCAAGAAGATTTAACAGTTGTAAACATTTATGCCACCTGATGACAGACCATCAAAACATATGAAGCAAAAACTGATAGAATAGAACAAAGAAATACATTTCTACATAATAGTCATTTCTACTAGTTGGAGACTTCAGTACTCAGTCCACAGTAGTGGACAGAACCACGAGACAATGTAAGTAAGGAAATAGAGGACTTCAAGAACACAACATTTCTGCTGAGTCCTTCTTCAAATCTGAGAGTTGGCATTTTAAATAGGGTACACTTTGTCAAAGATAAAGTCACCATGATTACTACATTTTTGATGCTTACAATAAACTTATTAGATATGTAAGTATTAGACAATTTTGCTTTCCTTCAATATAAATTTCTTTGAATTAATTATGCATCTTTTCAGTCCCTAATAAAAAGCCCAAGGGTTGTTTGGCTGTAAGGGCAACTTATCACATAAAAAGCAGATAAAATCAACTTTAGGGGAATGCTTGAGAAGCAAACCAAAAACGGAATTAGTAACATTTACCTTATTTCCTCTAAGGAGCAACTTACCCCTCATCACAATAAAAGTGAGCTTCATTATCAAATTGAAAGGAGTTATTTGGGGCAACGACTTCACCATTGTGGAATATTGGATCGTCACATGCTTTTTCTAGAATAAAATTTTAAAATTTGTTTTTTAAACCAATTTCAAAACAGATTTAAAACAAGACCAAAATTTTGCACTACTCTCTGCAATTAATGCAATATCATTTTCTATAACTAACTGGTATGCAAACTTAAAATTCACATTTAACCAGGTAAACAATTGTCAAGAAAAAGATCCCCTGGGGATTTCTTAAATACTGGAAAAAATACTGCTATCTGAAACCAATTTTCACATGGGAAAATCTTACTGTAGTAGAAAGCGGACCCTAAAATTTGTAAAAATCTCTAGAGAAAGCAAAAATTTTTTTGTTTTTGTTTACTCACTGTAACAAGCTTCTTCGATAGGGAACCATGAGTGATTCTGTTCACAATAAGCCATGACGGGTCGCACAGTTAGGTATCCTGGATGACACTGATAATATATTCTCTCCCCAACTTCATAATACTCCTTAGGGGTACCCTTGAGGTCCATAGTTTCATATTTTGGTGGCTTACCACAGGCATCTCAGGATAAGAGAATAAGAACATGAAAAATTTTTTCGATTTTTTTTTATGTCTTATTTTAAATGCATGTTAAGTATTTATCTCATTCACCAGCCAAGGACCGTGGTCTGGCAGGAGGTAGGTAATACAGAATACGTGGAAAGATCCTTGGCAAGCTTTTAATGATACTTACATGCTTTTACCCAGGTGGTCGGAGTAGTGGAGGATGTGCCTTGGTTGCTTTAAATAACAGGCTATTAGCATTTATTTGGTGGGGAATAAGCTGAATTTTCATGCAATGATAAATTGAAGAGACAAAAATCAATGTTTATGGTCTTAAAATATATACAGGTATGTGACCTTCCCCACTTTTTTCTAAATTCATTTCAACACTCGCCTCTCCTCTAAAAAGCCTTCTGTAGTACACAGCACTCTGCTCTGATCACCCTTCCATAGTCTGAAACAAACCAATGATAACTTGTCACTTCAGGCTCGGTCTCCTCTCAGAAGGCAACTGCCTAGAGGTCAGGGATCGTAGGTCTTCTTTTTTCTACTGCACTGTGTACTGGGGCTTCAGAAATGCTAGAGTAACAAGTGATTGTTAAATAAGCATTATTACCGGTTAAATAAGCATTACGAAGTTCATAGATCAAGATAAATATGCACCAAAGTCTTTCATGTAGGATTTCATTTCATGTTTCATGTGAGTGAACTGAGCTTCTCACAAGTAAATAGATACCATTTAAATACCAAAATGTACTACTCTGGGGACGCTTGGGTGGCACAGCGGTTGAGCGTCTGCCTTCGGCTCAGGGCATGATCCCGGCGTTATGGGATCGAGCCCCACGTCAGGCTCCTCTGCTATGAGCCTGCTTCTTCCTCTCCCACTCCCCCTGCTTGTGTTCCTTCTCTCGCTGGCTGTCTCTATCTCTGTCGAATAAATAAATAAAATCTTTAAAAAAAAATTTACTACTCTGAATATCCTTACAGGACAATAATGCTGCTTTTTTGGGCATTACAATACTTTAACAATAGATGCCATTATATTATACCATAGGCTGCATGCAGAAAATTCCCCAATGTTCCAGGGGAGTTTCAGGAAAGTGAAATAGTGCTGTACTACAGATCAACACAACTGTTCGCCTCTACACTTGCAAAAATCATACAAGTACTCCCTAACCTTGCAAAAATTAAAATAACTCTCTGACACCAGCACAAACCCACAGCTCCGCCCAAAACACTAGCTTCAGAAAATCATGGTCTCCGACCAAACCTGGAATCTCAATGAAACCTGACCTACCCGCTGTGTCTCCTATGGCTACAAAACCTAGTTTTAAGCTTCCTTTGCTTCCTCAAATACAGACTCTGGCATCTACACTTCTCAATTGTATTTCTCACTTCCCACGCACTTCTGGGCCTATGAAAATCAGTTAAATTACTTTCAAAGTCATTAGTTGACTCCTTTCTTGGTAAATTCATTTTAACAGTTTCTCTCTCAGCAATGTTAGTTACTCTGTCTATACCATCTGGAGCCATTGATCACTCTGCTTTCTCCTGCCTGAAAAGCTCTCTCCCTCGTTTCCAGGAAAACACACCACCCAAGCTGGCAGCTTGTCCTCTGGCTACCCTTCCTTCTCCGCCTAATTCGATCATGTGATGTTCCTAATGGGCTGCTGTGGGATCTCTGGTTACTTCACTCAGCACATCCCTGGGGTGAGTGTGTATTCTCCCGTGATCTCATTACCACCGAGAAGAGCTGCCTCCCAAATCCTGATCTCCATGCTTGATCTCCAGCCAAGGTGCCGACTGTATACATTCAATTGCCTTCCTGAAGCTGTACCCCATAGGGTTAATGAGGTTGAAACTGGCAGAAAGTTTATACTTTTTTTTCCAGAGAACTGTTTCTCCCTAATCAGCTATTGCGCCTTTTCAGACCCTACTAACAAACTCATGAGCTGTTACTGCAGAAGCCCGGAATCAAGGTCAACGGATGTGGCTCCGATCTATGGACAAACACGGCTGTGCATTCTTTGCCCTACATAAAGAGCCTAAGACCCGATCCAGGTTATACCAGCTCTCAGTGCAGGCCTGTAGCCCCTTCTACTTGTCCTGAGATAACTTCCTGAGGTCAGGGGCTAACTTTTGCCTCCTTCTGATGCCGAGTATCTACCCCAGAGGGAACGTGGGATGTATGCACCTATGACACTCAGGGTACATGCTCCATCTTTCCTCATGAGGAAGTTGTAAGTCGCCCTGCCGTTTTCATAAATACGTATAGAATCTCAAACCCAATGAGTATTAAAAAAACTTGTTCTCTCTCCCAACACTCTACGTCTTGTTTCTTAAACAACAGTGGTGACGGTAATAATCGTGTTAGAAATAGCAAACATCCAGCACTACCTGTACCATTTTTTTTTTTTTTTTTGAGTTGGATGTCCTTTACTCAAGAGAACATAATCCAAGGATTGAGGGAATACGGTGCCTTTTATGCCCTGGAGCACTCTTCCCAAGGTATTTGGAGCAAGAAGGAGGTTTACAGAGCTTTTGAAGAGGCGACTCAGAAACAGGGCATGGATGTCTAGGAGGTTGGAGATTTCCTTCTAAGGCTACCAGGCCCAATTCCTCAGGAAAGTTTGCTAAAGCTCTGAGGATGGCGACTGGTGTGTGCTGGGTGTCCTTGACAGTTGTTTCCTGTAAGTGCAGGCTGACTTGGGGTTAAATTTGTGATGTGGGCCAGGTCACTGGGCCTCCATTTTGTGAGTTCCGATATATGGGTTAACTTTAACAATTCCTTACCTACATTCCCTACATTCCTTAGACTATCATAATTTTCCAAGAAGGACAGTTATTATCACAATAACAGGAACTTGAGGGAGATGGCAAGTTGAGATGTTCTTCAGTTATTTTTATTTCTCCCCCCAAATGCACATACTAACTTGGCTCAGAACATCCAGATTAGGTTGCAAGCCCTACTCATAGTTGAATCTTTTTTATGTTGCCTTTATTATCATTTCCCTCTCCCCTTAGGATTCTTCGGTGAAAGGCTCTAGATTTGTAGCTGGATTTCAATCAGATAATACTTGCAGTCCTTAGCTTTGCCTGTCAAAAACCACCAGAAGGAGAGGTGCTCAGGGAAATGACATGTACCATTATTCTAAGTGCAATTTAACTTATCTTCATACTCATCCTATGAGTTGGGCACTATTTCCCCTCTCTCAGATGAGCCAACTAAGACACAGTAGGTTAAGTAACTTGCCCAAGACAGTATCTCCAGCAGCCACGCAGCCTGCTTCCACTAGCGACACTGCTCCCCACCACGGTCATCTGAAACTCTCCCACGCTTACACCAACACCTTGCAATGGAGTCCTCAAGAAATGGTCTTCTACTGAGTCTGGAGAAATTAAAGTAACCCTGGGAGCGCCTGGGCGGAGCAGTCGTTAAGCATCTGCCTTCAGCTCAGGGCATGATCCCAGAGTCCTGGGATCGAGCCCCACGTCAGGCTCCTCCGATGGGAGCCTGCTTCTTCCTCTCCCACTCCCCCTGCTTGTGTACCCTCTCTTGCTGGCTCTCTCTCTCTGTCAAATAAATAAATAAATAAATAAATCTTAAAAAAAAAATTAAAGTAACCCTGGTTTAGATTTGCTATGTGCTAGTAAGTCAAACAAAAGGGCTCAAGTGCCCTGAGAGGACAGATAATAACATCATGTCTGAATTTTAATGATGGGGATTATTCATTCCTGGCTATCCTGTTGCTTTTCACAGAGATTTGCTCTGTGTTCTAGTCTTTGGCCTTTCTCTTTGCCTCCCTTGTCCTCCTGCTGCCACACCGGGTAGCTCCGCAGCCCCTGAAAGCCCCCAGCCATGTCCCATCTCTAAGCGTCTGATCACACTGCTGCCTCTGCTCTGAACACCCTCCCTCCCTGCTCAGCTGCAACCCCTGCTCTACTCCTGCCTTCCTAGCCTGAATCCACTCAACCGCTCCTCTAGGGAGCACTGTGTGCGTCCCGGGGAGGCGGCGCCCAGTCCCCTTCTCTTGGATTGTCCTCCGCATGGATCTCTCAGTCACTACCACATGTTTTTGTGTTTAACAGCTCCTGTGGCTGACTCCATTCACCCAAGCACAGTAAGTCCACCAGAGGAGCTGGGCCAAAAAGGACGATCTGGCCCGCAAAGGACCACTGCTGTCAAACGGAACACCACGGTGAAGAATACACTGTGATGCATCTAACAATGAAAAGAATCATCTTTAACCTCTATGCCCTGGAGAAAGATCTGGCCAAGTAATTTCTTCTGTTGCCTACCTCCCAGTATTCTGGTAACCTAGCAATTGACCAGATAAGGACTGCTCCCTTTGCATTACAGTTCATAGAGGAAGAAAATAAGAAGCTACCCTGTAAGCAAGCCCTTAAGGTTCCCCTTAAGGGAATCTGAGAGCCGGCCAAGCCCACACCTTCCCAGGTCGGGGAGCAGACGCAACAATCCCCCAAGCTTGAAGGACTTGGCTAAGTCCATTAGAGAGAAAGAGAAGACAGAAAAAAGATACCTCTCACCGCAGGAGATGGTGTCCAAAAAAGCAGACCCCTTCTGGAAGGATGAGACTGGTTCCGAATCAGACAAATGTTCCCTTCCGCCATCGTGTGCAGCTGACAACTAACCACCTCTGAGATGGCAAGCCTCCAGGCACAACACTGTCTGCTTGCAAACCTGCTTCTGGGCCTGCGAGCTGCTTCAAAACTGACATGTGTATTCTAGTCCTGCATTTTCCCTGCCCGACATCATGAGGCTCATTTGTACTTTCTCTAATTTCATACCTATCCTGCGAACTTTCAACTTGGCCTTGTGTTTCCTTTTCTGCATTTCTAAGTTTTGTTACCTTCCAGGTTGCACCCTATTCATTTTATTTCCTCTTTTCCAGACGACATTCACGGTCTCCTTCAACTGTGGGCTCCAAGGCTAATCTAAACTGGATCCTTTCTAAAACGTTTTTTTCTTTTCTTTTTATTGCCACTGGCCCCTTCCCACGCTACTCCCCACACAAAAATAAACTCTTTGGTGATCAGGAACAAGCAAGACTAGAGTACTGTGAGCCCTGCAGACTCTATCACAGCCAGTGGAAGACAGAGCCTCTCTGACGGTCGGCTTCCCCTGACTTCACTTAGGCACCACAGAAAGGCCATCCTAAGGACGGCTGTTTACAGATCCTTCCTCCTGGAAGCAGGAGGAATTTTTGCTGGCACTCTAAGTCCCAGCCTAATTGTATTTTATTATTATATTTCATTTTCTGGTACTCAATAGTTATACAAGAGTGTTGACACTGGGCAAAAAATTGCACATCTGGAACCACAAGTGTGACAAGACGGCTCTCTGCATTCTAGTGGGGAGAGCAGAAAACGGTTTTGCGAGAGTGACTTGACGCTCAGTCAGGCGGGATTTGAGCTGGAGTGTGTGTCTGTCTCAGATAGGGTGTTCAGAGAGGGGCCTCCTGAGCGGGTGACATCTCAGCTGAGCTTGAAGGATAAGAAGGAGTCTTACAGACAAGGGGCCGGAGAAGAGTGCTCCGAGTGTGAGGGAATAGTAAGTACAGAAGCCCCACGGGGGCAGAGTTTGGCCTATTCAGTAAGAAAAATTCTCCCTGCCCCAGTCATGTTAAATGCTAGCAGAGAATCAAGCTCCTTTCCTCCAAAACACGTCTCTTGGGTTATAATGTATTCACTAGTAGTATGTTTTGTCTGCCACTCCCGATAAATTTTAGCAACTATTTCTCGACTGCCACTGTGTACCTGGCACTGGGGTTCTAACAGTGAGCAAACGTTTCTGTTTCTATTTGTGTGGCTGCAAACAGATCAATGCTGAAATCAGGGTCAGGAAGTTAGGAAAGCAAAGCTCCTGGGCCTTGGGCCCTGTTGGCCTGCTCCCCGACCCACTCCTGCTCACCGCCAGAGGGCACACCCTCTCCAGCTCTTACCGGAGTTTAGACAGAACAGAAGCACTGGGGCCACCAAAAGGAACCCGACCAGGCGCCAAGATAAGCGCTTTTCGGGGCGAAAGCCACGGGCGGCGCACGGCACGCGAGACGCCCTCATCTTCCCGGAGTCCAGCGGGAACCTGAGAGCCGGCCAAGCCCACACCTTCCCAGGTCCGGGGAGCAGACGCAACAATCCCCCAGTACCCGGTGTCCGGCGCCAGGCGCCAGGCGCAGGGGCGTGGCCAGCGCGAGGCTTGGGCGGAAGTGCCTCGCCTTCCTGAAATGGGCGGGGCCAGCCGGAGGCCGGAGGCGGGGCCTGGGTGCGGGACCCCACAAGCCTCCCCGACCCGGCGTGGGGGTGTTGGGGTCAGGCCCCGGAAGCTGCGCGATTTGGTCCCCTCCCGCGGGCGCGGGGAGGCCCTTCGACGATCCAGTGTGCACGCCGACCCGAGGACCCCGGCGGCTTGCGGGGCTCACCGTCCGGACTCAGGAAAAGTGGGAAGGAAAGCAGAGCTGGCGGGGTCATCTTTGTCCCTTTTCCAGAACGGAACGCCGCACTGAGCGAAAAGCGCAGCGACCTGACGCTAGAAACCCAAGGCCCAGGCAGCGGGTCGTCGTGGGGCCGCACCCCTCGCGGCTCCAGTGTGTCGTGGGACACTCCGGACTCCCTGGGCCCTTGTTTCAAGAGTTGGCATTAATCGGGCATATTTAGGGACAATACTTGTGATTTCCATGGCTCAGCGTCTGTCTGCTCTTGGATCCTTTGGAGGCCTGCTAGATTTCAGACGCTGAGAGGTTTGGCCAGTGCACTCCCAACCCCTGAAGTTAAGCAAGGTAGATGAATTATTAAACCACACCGGGCCATTAGCATATTGGGCCTTACCTCTCTGGGGTCCCTGCCGTTGAGCAACTAAATGCTTTATTGAAGAGGCAAAAAACATGCACGAAAAAGGTAAGGACAAGGGTGTATTAATTGCCAACCTCCTGGAAGTTCTTAAAGCCATAATTGTTGGGATGGAGAGGAATCCATAAGCTGGAGAACGTTTCTGGTGACACAGTCTCTCAATGGAAAATCAAGTGGAAAATTAAGAATGAGCCAGATCTGTTTGTAGAGTTCTGATTAAACCTGTATGACTAGTAAGAGGGAAAAATTCACATGACTTGTATTAAAAGAGTACCTAGAAGGAATTGACATTTTCTTCCCATTAGCTGGCCAAGAATAATAAATGTCAACCAATGTGAGTAATTGTATTGGGGGGACCAATACCCTCAAACTTTGGCTTTTAATTTAACTTTTCCATATGTTAAGTTTTTAAATGGCCATGACTTTTAAACCACCATTTTCATTTGGAGTTTATCCCAAAGAAATCATCAGAGCTGTGACCAAAGATGTATAATTTGGGGGGAAAAAAATCCTAAGTGTCTAGCCAAAGTATAAGGAACTTTTGATGGGTGGCTTTATGGTATGAATGTCTGTGCAGCAGGCAGTGTAAAAAAGTCTATGTGAGAAATTGTGATATATATGTAAGTGGAAAAAGCAGATTCCAAATCAATATGTGCCTTTTGGCATTCCTTTATTAAAGGAAAAGTAGTGTATTGATACATGTAAACAGAGTTGGAGCATACTAACATTAACTAACACTTCATAGGATTATGGATATGTCATTTTCTTTGTGTTTTCCAGTTTTCTGTAGTGACTTTATGTTACATTTGCAATCAGGTAAGGAAAAAATATAAAATCCAACTTGTATTTCAACTGCTACTGTTTTCATAGAATGATGTTGATAAAACCTGCATCAAACAGAATTAAGGTATGAGAGGATGGGAAGAAAATGTAAACTCTCTGTATAAACTTCAGATTCATATTCTGGAATTATAAAACTATATATGTTTAAAATTTTGTATCTGAAATGTACTGAAGACACTCTGGAATTTGCTCTTCCTTCCAGATCAAAACATTATTTTCAAATGATACAAAGTTGTGGATTGATATATAAAATAAACAGCTTAGTATCTTGGATTATAAAAATTTACGTGGAGAACAAAGGCAAAAGAAAAAATTAGTTAAACTTTCTTATAGCTTATAGCCCATCGACAAGTACTTGGGACAGGCAGGGTGACCATCCTCCAGGATCTCAACTCCCACAGTGTAATGCTTCCCTAGAGGCAAAGGCAACCTTAGGCAGAAATCCAGGATCCTGTAAGTCTTCTTTAACATATGAAAATTCCTTCAGAGACTTCCTTTATCTCTACCCCCCTCAAGATAGCATGTTAGCAATCATCTTCCAAGTATATGACCCACTGATATACATCTGAAGGGTCTCGTGACTCAGGTTTTACTAGATAGTATAAATGACCTATCCTAACAACAGCTAGCCCCTCAAGGTCCTGGAAATCTTGCTTCCAAATTCCTTAGAGACTTCTGCTATCCCTAAACCCCGCCCACCTTGATAGTATATAATCAGCCACTCCTCACAATCCCAGTGCAGTGCTTTCTGCCCAGGGGTCCTGTCCCACTGCTTTTGTAAAAGGACCTTTTTGGCACCAAAGACAGGTAAAGAATTCTTTTGTGACCATTCGCTCCCAAACCCCAAGGTTTCACATCAAAAACCATACACTATGATGACACTTCATTGAAGGAGGTATAATTAAGGAGACACTGGAAACTCAATGAGGGGGAATTATCGTTTCTGTTGATTCTTAGAATTGTAAGAGAGAACAGAAATGTTCTGTGGATCAAGTTGACACTTACTTGTGGAAACAGAAATCTATTGTTCTCTGCAACCCTCTGTGTACAATGGCATACGTCCCTTACATCTCAATAAGAGGAAAACATTTTCCCATCGTTATCTACCCCTAAAAGTTTTTTTTTTTCTCATGAGTGAATTAAAAGCTGGGAAAATATGGCTGGTGTTTGGTTTCCTAGTTACAAGTGGTAGATTACATTCAAGAATTGGGGTTTTACTGGAACTTTCCTTCTACCAGTAAACTCCATGCCTAGTGTTTATCAAGTCATTCTTTTTTTTTTTTTTTAAGATTTTATTTATTTATTTGACAGAGAGAGAGACAGCCAGCGAGAGAGGGAACACAAGCAGGGGGAGTGGGAGAGGAAGAAGCAGGCTCACAGCGGAGGAGCCTGATGTGGGGCTCGATCCCATAACACCGGGATCACGCCCTGAGCCGAAGGCAGACGCTTAACTGCTGTGCCACCCAGGCACCCCTATCAAGTCATTCTTAATATAATTTAAAAATTATATTATCAAGTCATTCTTAATATAATTTAAAAATTATATTATCAAGTCATTCTTAATTTAAAAATTTCACATTGATTTATTTATTTGCATTGGACCAAATTAAGGCTCCACTGGAAAGGTTCTGAGCCCTGTTCCCTATTTTTCTGGAAAAGCTCCATGAGACAGGGCTCGAGTTTTCTTGCTGTAGCTCCAGTGCTAAGCCAGTTCCAGGTCTGTAGTAGGTGCGTCGTCAATGCCTGTGAATACTGCCCGAAATGCATGGCTGTTGCCGTCAGGTGCATCTGACATGTCTCTGCCAGTTCTCCCCAGCATGGATTTACCAGGTAAGTGCTGGGAACGTTGTGAGAGATTTTGTTTTAATAATCTTAGACACTAGGAGCAAGGTGGGTTTGCCTCTGAAGGAGGAAGCTGCAACTTGTCTGCACAGAAAACGTTCCTGTATCAGGCAGTGCAAGCTGTGATCTGACTCCTTAGCCTTGAGATCATTTTAGTGACTTGGTTCAAAGGGAGAGTGTTGACAATGAACATCTTGTCGCCTGGACAGGAATAGAACTCAAGAGTCAAGGCTTTGAGTGAGATAGGGGAGTAAAGGCTTCCAGTGCCTGCAACTCCCCCTGAAGATTTGTCGCACTGCCAAAGTGACAGGAGAGCGTGGAGAACGTGCCTGTGTGTAGACCAGGTTTTGAGCGATGTGCTAGATCTCCTTTAAGGCTTTATGAATGGCACTAGGGCGGAGGTAGGTGTGTGGCGATGTCATTAAACAGAGGCCAACTTCTGTAAAATAAATCTTAATGCTAGATGAATCTTGGCCTCCTAAATTCGTATATTTCCATCATGCTTTTCAGAGGTGGCGGTAGCAGCTGGAATGGGCCCGGGAGTCCTCTCAGAAAAGGCTTTCCGCTGTCATGGTGAATTACACGCTAGGTTCGCTGTGAAAGCTGGCAGAGAATGGCTAAACAGCATAGATAAGCCGTCTTGTTGATGTGGGCCGGGGAGCTGTGCCATCTGTGTTTCTACCTGGTAAGTACCTGCCAGCCAGTGGACCTTCCTATTTAGCTGTTACCAACAAGAACATTCCAGTGGTAAACCGCACCCGACACAGGATTCTGAAACCATTCAGTACAGAAAGCAGGGCACTTCTCAGAAGGAACCCATATTCATTTTGTTTCCTCTTTGCTTTTAAAGGCTTTAAAAAGTAAATATATTACAAACCATATTCCAGACGTAGATTTAGAAAGAATTTTTAAAAATTTCTTTCTCATTATAATGGTGGAGACAGAACATTTTATTTAAATATCATAGACTTGAACTTACACCTCACACTTAGGTGTACACAAAAGGCAAATGAGAAAAAAAAGAATATTAGCACTAGGAATAGTTTTGGAGACCAGTTGGTCCAGCCCTGCTTTTCAGATGAAAAATGTAAGGCCAGAGGTTAACAGAATTACTCAACAATACAAATGAAGTTAGTTCAGTATTTTACCCATACTTCGTATACATAGTATCTCCCATGTATCACTGATGTCACAGGCAAAAAAAAAAAAAAAAAAAAAAAATCTCATGAATTTCTTGAAATTCAACGTCCCAGGCATCAGATACTAGGTAATCACAATAGTCCCTGATCTACTGCATTCTGGGCGGAAAAGAGGAATTTATGTTTTTTTCTTGTGATAGGGAATTTTTATTCTAGGAAAGGCCAATTCCCAACAGTTAATTTCTAGTCCTCCTTTAAAATGTATTTCTTCAGAAACTCAAGACCTAATAGATTTCTCTAAGTTTCAACTAAGCAAAACCATTGAGGATCTTTTCATATATACATGGGTTACTTGCCTTTCTTTTATTGGAGGCCTGGCTGTATATCCTTTACCCATTTACAGGGAGGTTGGCGGGGGGGGGGGGGGGGGGAGGCGGGGAGGGTTGGTCTTTGAAGTTTAACTCTCTAAATATGCCAGTTACCCTTGTCTATGATATAAGTTGTAATTTTTTCCTCCTAGTTTGTCAGTTGACTTTGCTTATGCTGTTTTTTCCCTTTCTTCCATGATTTTAAAGAAAACTTCAAGTTGATGTCCAGGTCACTCTTTGGATTTATCAAGGTGAGTGTGGCAGAATATAGTCTAAAAGCAACTTAAAACCCAGAATTACACAGTAGCTATCAGTCGTCATGTACAAATCTATTGTTAAATGTCCAGAAAGATTCTGTTATTTTCCAGATCGTTAGCATGGCCCGTAATAGCATCCCAAATAAATTACTGCTCTCTATGTGGCCCATTTAGGTACTCCAGGATCACCTATGTAGAGACCTGTACATGAATTTTGCAGTTCTTAAAAGTCATGGTTTCTTAGTTTATTTGGCATATTCTGAATCTATACAAAAAGTAAGTCACTTGCTTTTATAATAAAATTACTGTTTGATTTAAAAGAGTATGTTTTTATACACACAGTACAAATTGCTTTGAAATAGAGCTTACGAAATATCCAGAGCTCATTGTTTAAGATGTTTGTCTTGAAAACCTCTCCCCCAGATTCATTTAATACCTTCTTAATAAACAGAAAATACGTTTTTTTTCCTAGTGAAAGTAAAAACTGATCTCGCTATATTTTATATCTGATCAATAGGAGATTTTGCTCTATCGAAGAAAAAGTAACTAAGAAAGACATGGGTGTATAAAGAAACAAACATAGATGAAGAAAGGTTAGCAGAAGATGAATCGAAAATCAACAGTGGTTATCACTGAGTAGTATAATTGTACGTGACTTTGTTTTTCACGTCTTCCTCCTGGATTTTGATCTTCTTGTTAATGAGCCCATTCCATAGTATGAACATTGAAAATAAGAAAGGCGGATCACAGACTATAAACAGAAAGCCAAAGTGACACCTTCTTCCTTTAAGTAACTGAGATCATTTGCATACCCTGAGTGCAGTCTTCCCCTAACTAGATGGTGTGTGCTTCCAGCAGAAGGACAGAGCACAAGGAGTGACTAATCCAGGCTAAGAGGAGGGAGCTTTCACTAGCTCCTCGGAGCACCTCAGCATCTTCAAGTGCACATGGCTGCGTTTCCGGGAGGTCGCTTCCAAGATTTTATGAATCTCACATCTTACACTGTTGGATTGTCTCCTTTCCCACAACGTTGTAATTCGAGGTGTTGTCCGGCGCTGGAGTACTTTGTCAAGGAAGGGCACTGAAATAACAGGATATTTTTATTCAGGTGACAGCATGGGTGACAACTGAACCGCCCAGAATTTGCTTCTTAAAATGGTGATACTAACATTACACGTAATTACGAGTTCAGAAGAAGTGTTTTGCCCTCCTCTGTGGTTGCTATGTAGGGCACAAGAAAATATGGCCTAAATTGAGACACTGAGTAGATAAGAGAGGGAGTAATGAAAAGTTGACCTTTCCTCATTGCCTTTTTTGCCAAAGGAAAAGTGTTCTCAATGTTGAGCAACTAAATAGAAAGAACCTTGTTCCAGAAACATAGAGGTCCCTCATAACACACAACATAGTTCTGACTCTCTTTTCTGAGCCAGGTCATGGCAGAGAAAGTAAACAGGACTGCTGGTTTGGAGCAGGGTCTGTCTCAGAGAGTATGTCCTCCCCCTACCACAGTCAAGAGTGAAAGAAGATATTGTGTAGTCCAAGGGGTCCGAACGCTTCCCTGGCCATGCTGAAACCTCTCCTCTCCCTTAAGGGCAGGAAGACTGTCCTCCCCGCAGTGGAACACATCCCTGTGGAGGCCCAGCAGCTCACCTGACACCCCGTATCATTCCTGCCACCTGATCCCTCATCATCGTTTTCTTTCCACCTCACAAGACTTCCCAGCATCTGTTGTTACCTGCGTCATCTTTGAACATTCTCATGTCCTTTAGCACGCAGCTGTGTCTGGAATCTGCCTCTTTTCCTGTATCACCCTTTCTGCCCTTGCTCCCGGCTTGGGCGCACAGGTCTTAAGGTTGGTACTGACTCTGACTCACTCCTTATCTACCGTATCTTGCCACAGATGATCAACCTTGGTCCTGTAGAACTCTATGGCCAAAATTCAGTCTTAAAAAGGAGATTGGAGGCAAATTCATTAGGTAGGACTTCCTACCATTTTATTCAAAGTTGATCAACAGTCAGTGTGCACAGTTTTACGTGTACCTTGATATAAAAGAATGTTTCAAAAAAGTTGAGGATACATGAAATTTTGATCAGTTTACCCTCAACTATTGACTGTACATTTCTCATTTGATTAAATCGATACTTCGAATTGGGGGAAATATGAAAGGGGGTCCTTACTCATAAGCTAGTCAAGCATGGTAAAGAAAACGCACAGGTACAGTATTGGTAGAGTAAGTGGCTGATCAGTGAAGAATAGCAAATGAATGAGAGCAATAGTACTAACAGGCAACAACGGTAAATGAAATTCTGAATTCTATGGGATGTAAGTTTATATACAGTTTGTAACGATAAGGGAATGTTTGTCATTTGGTGGAAACCAAACCAGGATTTAATATCATACAATCAATATAATCTCAACGTATAACCTTGTAAAGTATGCGAAGAAGCTTGTGAATATTAGCCATTGGATAGAAGCTATTACAGGTAATTTTTCTATTTATACTTTTCTGGTATTTTCTATATTTTCTAAAAGCAAATATTACTATTAAAAGAAAACATTCTAAAAGGCACAGACAGTAGCTGCTATGAGTTCCAAAGACAGACATTCCTTTGCATCAGAGCACTTGGGGAGAGCTGCTTGAGTGAGGGAATTCTGAGCTGGGTTAATGCAAGTTTGAAGGGAAGAAAAATGGTCACGTGTGTAGGTAGCTACCCTGGCAGGACTGAGGAGAAACCAGATGATCTTTTAAGTACTCTTGTGTATGTGTATTTAAATGGACTTCTGTGAAGACAACCGTGGCCCTTGCAGTGGGCAGTATCTTGTGTGTTTCTATTTAGTGGCCGCACAGTGGGCTGTGAGTCAGTTTCCCACAGCTTTTCCTTCAGAGTAAAATCAAAGGATGCATCAACCCAAGAGCCTTGGAGCATAAGGTGTACAGCATCCCGGAAAGCATAATATTCTCTGTCTTATTTGAATCTTAAAATCTCCCGCATTGTTCGACTACTGTTCCCCTGTGTGTGTATTTGTGTTAATATAATGCTCTTTTCCCTTGCAACTATTGGAATGACATTAGGAAAAAAATACTCCCCTAGGAAGTCATACCATGTCAAGAGTTCTATGTCCTCTGGATCTACCAGTCAGGTTTCCCCAGGTATATGCAAATGCTATTTCCAGAAGAATCAGGCTGGATGATCATTAAAGCTTCAAAAAGTTAATTAGCAATTCTGAATTTTTAAAAAGCAATGCCTATTTCATTTGCTTCCATAAACAGTCACAAAAAACAAGCTATTCAACAAAAACAAAGTGAGTACAAGCCAGATAGTAAACATTGGGATTCACACATTCTAATTAGGAGAAAGTTGACCCTACCTTCTATGTTTGTTTAGAAGATCTGAATTGCCTATATCTTAACTATAAAATGCCTCTCCTACCCTTTTACCTTTTCCTGGGGCCACTTCTACTGTCCTCTGTTGAATTTAAGATTTCCAACACGTTTGTTGATAAAAAATGGCAGGTTTGAATTAATGCACATTGATATATGGGAAAGAGGACAGAAAGGAAATTTATTTAAAAATGTGATACTTTTGCATCTGCTTTCTACAGGAGTGGCCTAATCCCTTTTACAGGCTTTTGGTGCTGGTGTTTCTGACAGTGTCCTTAAGGATCTGGATAGATAGAAATGTTAGGACACTTGGGCATAGCCAGAATAAGCAAGGACTGGGCAGATGGCTCTGTACAATAAAGAAAAATGGAATTTTGAATTTACAAGAAAACCAAGAGTCAAAATGAGGTACCCTGAGAACACATTAAAGATTTGAACAAAATGAACAGGTGGCTAATGTGAGAGAGGCCTAGGAAAAGGGTGGAAAGCCAAGGCTAACAGGGGGACCAAGCAGAAAATCCTGATCCTATGATACAGTTTAGGGTCTGGCATTTATCTTCTTAAAGACTAGATAGTAAATATTTTGGCTGTGGGTGCCACCCAGTCTCGCCCTTTGTGACTTCTACTCAACTCTGCTGTTGCAGTGAGAAAGTAGCTGTAAGTAGGCTAACAGTGGCTGAGGCTGGGTTCCACTAAGACCTGATTTACGAAAACAGTTACTTTTAGGTTCAGTGATTTCTAATATTCGGTTCTACCTTGTGCGCCACTTCGGGTCGTAGCATAATCTCCCTTTTCACCCCAATCCTTTAGCAAACCACGAAACAGTTACTACACAACAGCTGTGCTAGTAAGCTGCTACTTTGAATTCCTGGAATGCAGGCATGAGGTGTGGTGACAGGAGGTGTGGGGGACAGAAGGGAGAGAGCAGTCACCTGAGGCCAGGGGAGGCAGAGAATTCAAGGAGAGTGGGGAGCAGGGGAGGGGAAACCCAAAGTCTCCACAGGATCCTGAGGTGACCCTGTGAGTTTGAGGGAAGTGGGGGACCCGGAGGCACCCCCACGTGGCAAATGCTTGGGTTCCACAACAAAAACGAAAGCTTCCTTCTCACAGGTTCATAGCGTCCCTGCACAAAATTACAAGAGTGCTTTGTGAAAACAGTGCCTGTGCATAGCGCTGACGACAGTCCTCACCAACTCACTGGAAACAACCGGAATCCATCAGAAACAACCACCGAGGCCTCTCCCCTCCCTGAAGTACCTTCTAACTCCCCTGGTACCAGTGATCCGACCAGAGCAGCAACACACGCGGATCCTGCAAATCATCTCCAGCGTTAGTTCTCGAGGACATCATGAGCTCAGTATTTACTTAGGTACCTGCTGTTGTCCTGATTCGTCTGCAGAGTTTGCGGCTTTACATGGCCGTCTTCTTGAGGATGTAAATGGGTCGTCTCTCGAGGTTTTTCATCTGTATTATTGCTAAGTGGCAGGAGAAGAAAAATAGGAAAGGTACCTTAATTATGTACATTTCAGTCGTGGAAGAAATTCGTCAGCGGCTTTCATTTTGAAATTTAGGGCAGAATTTGCCTCAAGTTTCTGAAATCTTTGCAAGGTGTGTAAAAGGACAACATAACCAAATCCCACCTTTCACGACTAAGTCAAAACTCGAAGGAGGAAATCGTATGAAAACCATCCTGTACGGTGTGTCAGAAGACGCTGAATTCTTATAGACAAGTGTCCGTGCCTTAAAACAACACCTATTTCCAAAGCAATTCTGACTGGCAAATAATCATTTACTGCCAGATTGTGACATTGAAGCCTCACAAGGTCAATGGCTCCGCACAGCGGATCTTACTCAAGGCTTCCTCTTCTGTTTTCGCGAAGATGGGAGTTCTGTTTTCTGTACATTGATGTCCACAGTTTGGAGAGCAGCAGTAGTGGTCATGAGGCATAGGAGGACTGACAGTAATGCCAAGGATTTAACCACTTTTAAATGCCAATAACAATCACGGGTAAATAACAACAGCTAACATTTTCTGACCTTCATCCTAAGCGAGGCAGTGTGTTAAGTGAGGTTGGAACTATTGTCCCTATTTTACAGACAAGGAAAATGAAGTTTAGAGAAGGTACGTGTCTTGCTGAGGGTTTCAGAGCTAGTAAGTGGGTGTGAACACAGCTCTTACTGATTGCAAAGCTCCTGATCTCACCTGGTAATGCTACTCTGCCTCTTCAGGGGTTAAGATGCACTTCATTGTACAGAAATGAAATGAGAAATGATACAATACAGTGCGTTTAGGTTTCAGATATGTGTTGGTATTAAGCATTTAAGTGTGGAAGCACAAAGAGTTAACTCCTCCACTTACCAGTACTTCCTCATTACTCACTCACTCTACCCTTTCTTGGAAATTAGAACGAGGGCATCCCTTGAGACAAAGAGGAAGACTGAGTCAGGAGCCAGTTTTCACAGGATGAGGAAGGGCAAACTTGCATGAGGAAGAGTAGAGGGTTGTACTGACAGGTGTCCCGGGAGGGGCTTCCAAGGATCAATGACCAAATGGTTATCTGAGGAATGGCCTAGAAGTGGTCTTGGATGCTAAGTGGTATATGGGGTGTGAGAAAATACAATCTTAGTGTATGTTGAATGAATGGCTATCCAGTTGATTGATGGTGGTTATGAGATAATAGAAAATATGTATTATTTTCTTCCCTCAGTACTGGCACAGATCTCTGAAACACTTATATAGTTTTAAGTATCACTGAAAAAAATGTTATTATCATCTGTATTTCTTTTAGTGTGAATACTTCTCTATCCTTAATGTACATCAAGGGCCTGCTTTATAATTAGGAATTATTACATCTGTTTATGTAGTAGTGGTGGGTTTTTTGTGGTTTTTTTTTTTTGAGGTTTTCTTTCACTTCTCTTTGGCTTTCAAGAGGAAGCGGTACAGTCGTAGACATTTTCTAGGAGAATATGGCTATACTTACCTTTTTTTGTGCTTTACAATTATCCACCAAGAACCAATGATGAATGAAAGAAAGAAGATCATGCCAAAGAAAATACCTAGGCAGTAAAACAGGGTCGTTGACTGCATGGAAAATGTAACCCACAGGTTTTAAACTCTAAATATCTAGTCCCACCGGAGGTTGCCAGTGAGTTTTTTAAATGTAACTATAAATTCTACTTTTATTTATTTATTTTTTTTTTAAAGATTTTATTTATTTATTCCACAGAGATAGAGACAGCCAGCGAGAGAGGGAACACAAGCAGGGGGAGTGGGAGAGGAAGAAGCAGGCTCATAGCGGAGGAGCCTGATGTGGGGCTCGATCCCATAACGCCGGGATCACGCCCTGAGCCGAAGGCAGACGCTTAACCGCTGTGCCACCCAGGCGCCCCTAAATTCTACTTTTAAGAAACACCTCACACAGGCTTACCTTGAAGAGTTTCCCTCTACTCCTGGTTTAATCTAGCGCGTTAGTCTTACTACCGCAGGGTCACAGATAAGGGGTGAGCAGAGCAGTTTGTAACCTTTAGTCCAAAGCAGCCTTTCAACAGAGAGGTGAGAAGAGTGCGGGAGCTCGGGGCGGGGGCGCTGCGGGACCCTGCGCTCCTGTCTTGTGTAAGGCGCAGGCACAAGCTACTGTCTGCAACAAAGTCTACCACCAAACCACTCCTCTGACATGGGCTTAGGAAATTGGTCTTTGTGGCCTCCACTGTGTGCAAGTGGGCATGACACCATCCTGAAGAAACCTCCTGGGTTATAAACCAAAGAGGAAGTTGTGCTCTCCAGCTCCGTTAGAATAGAAGGATGATTATGCATTTGTAATGATTCAAAGCCAGTATAGAACCTTCGATAAGGGACACTACTCTTTCTGCCCGTGAGGATCCCAGTCCTGCCGCACCATGGCCTGAATTTCAACTTACTTTCCTTCTAACTGAAATGGTAATGTAGGAGACGTTGGTCTTTCCTTTTACGCTTCATTCACTGTAAGTGAATACTTACTGTTAAAGGTGCTAGAGCTCCTCATCCAGCCCTCCACGAAACTTACCGACTATGAGAGCGCTACTTGTACCTGAAGGGAAGACAGAAGCCAGGACAACATCAGTCTGGCCCACAGCATGATCGACAGTAGCTCTCAGCCAGTGACAATCCATCCTGATTTCTTTTCAGCACACAGTCTAATATTTTTCTATTATAAAACGCCATTGGTTTCCCTCCCACAACCTCATTTTATCTTGTGCACTCAGCAAAGTAGTTTTTTTTTCTTTTCAACTTAAAATTTTATCATAAAAGAAAATTACAGCAGAGAATTTATAAACCAGTATAAAAGAAATACATCACACACGATGGTACTACCCTGAAAAATCTTTTACTTGGTGAAACTGTCCTAAAATTGTGGTGTATATTTTTCTAGCGTCCTTCGCAGACTATGCCTGCCTAACTACTTTTTTCTACATTCAGCTCCAGAAAGCTATTTCTGGAATCTGTGATTCCAGGATGCCTCTAGTAGGTCTTCAGGAACTAGAGAGCCTTAAATTGATCTACTTTTCTAGGACTAATTCTACTTCTGTCTCTTTCAGCTTGTCAGCTCTAAAAAGAATCAGTAGAATGATAGAAGAGGGTGCAAGTTGGGGCACCTGGGTGGCTCAGTCAGTTAAGTCTGCCTTTGGCTTAAGTCATGATCCTGGGGTCCTGGAATTGAGCCCCAGCATCAAGCTCCCTGCTCACTGGGGAGCCTGCTTCTCCCTTTGCCCCTCCCCCTGCTCATGTTTTCCCTCTCTCTCAAATAAATAAATAAAATCCTAAAAAAAAAGAAGAAAAGGGTGCAAGTTCTTGGAGTCAAATTGGCTCAGTTAAAAATCAGTTTTATTACTAAATAGCCATATATTTGCCATGTTCGTTGAATTTTCTGTATCTCATTAATCTTACTTGTATATTAGCGATCACAGTACATCTAACTCAAAAGATTACTCATCCCCTAAATATTTATGAGAACATATTATGAGCTATTTGATTCTGGATGCTGGGGACACAAGTGAATAGACAAAAATCCCTGCCCTCGTGGAGCTTTTATATATTTATATAAATATATAGATATATTTCTCCCCACTTAATCTTGAAAACCACTTAAGGGACAAACTATTTTCATTACTTTAGGTATAATCATTAACTTGCTCAAGAGCTCATAGAACTAAAAGAACAAATGTAAAGGACTCAGAGAAGTGCTTGTCATAAAGGAATCACTAATAGATGGGTATTAGTTCTTGTTTACTGCTCATAATATATATTTTTTCTTCATCACAAATTTAATAGTATCCAAATAATACAGAAATATGTGAAGTAAAAATAAGAGTCCCTGTAATTTTTCTCCTTTACTGTTAAGAATTTGGCTCATTATTTAGTGGACTTCTCTTCCTAGGGCATCTGTGAAATGAAGTCTCAGGATGTAATAAGCCAACAATTCTGGCTATAATCAGTATTTATCGAGGAAGCATCAAGTGATTTCTTGCCTTTTTTTTTTTTTCCTCTTCTTCTTTGCCAATGTTCTCTGGAGAGCAAAATTGCTTTGGCTTAGAACCACTGATTTTTTAAAAAAATATTCTGAAATGTTCTGGTACATTCCTTTCTGGGACATTTTCCCATGATCTAAGTTTTTACGTAGTTATAGAATCTCTCTAATATTTCAACAGTGGAATGAAATGTTCAATATATGTCAACTTGTACAATCATCACAACCACCACTACTGCTATTTGCATGATAACACTATTAACCCTTCATTATATTTGCACATATTTCTCTTCAGGCTAATGTCTTCTAATTTACTTTTTGAAGTACATAAATTCTAAGTCAAATTTGTTGACATTTTATGATTTTCTCTGTGCTATTTCTAGCTCAAAATTTGGCCTTCTGTTTCATAAATATTCTTCTTAAGTTCTACCTTAGCTTTGCCATGTTCACTTTTAAAACTTCTCTTTCTTCCATCGGGTATTTATTATAAGATAAAAAGAAAGGGTCAAAATTTCTTCAATGCTACCTTATAGCATTTGATCATCTTTTCCTTTCCCATGGATTGATGTCTGTTATTTTATCTGCAAGGTACTTTTATTTTATTTATAATAGCCTTTATTTTATTAACATCTGCTTTGTTCCACTTATTTATAAAAATAAATTAATATTTTTGTGTTGGCATAAAGTGATTCATGTATTGTGGCTTTATATTTTGTTTTAATATCTGGTAGGGCTGTTCCTCCAATTATGTGAATTTTCTCTCACAGCCACATCTTCAGAATTCTCTAAAGGCATCCAGTCAGTTCAACAGTGAGATTTTTGCCAAAGAAGTACATATAATTTGACATTAAGGGACTGTCAGATTTATAATTTGGAACTATTATGTGAGTCAGCTTAGTTAACACATTTAAGGAATTAACTATAAAAAATAGATCTTGAACAATCTTAGCATTCAATCATATAACAAAGAGTTATAAAAATTGTGGAGGGCAGCCTCGCACTAATTTCGCTTAAGGATGATTATACAAATTTTGCTCATCAGCAACTGATGTATACAAGTTTAGGGTTTAGGATTTTCTATCTTATATCACTTTCTAGTTGTTAGCAGAGGGCTACTCTTCTGAGCTCAATGATACATGATTTTTAAAAATTAAGTAATTAATTTTTTAATTTAATATACTGTGTTCTTAGTTTCAGGGGTAGAGTTTAGTGATTCATCAGCTGCATACAACACTCAGTGCTCATTATACCAGGTGCCCTCCCTAACGCCCATCACCCAGTTACCCTATCCCTCTACCCACCTCCCCTCTAGCAACCCTCAGTTTGTTCCCTATAGTTAAGAGTCTCTTATGGTTTGCCTCCCTCTCTGTTTTTAACTCATTTTATTTTTCCTTCCCTTCTCCTCTGTTCATCTGTTTTGTTCTTCAATAAATAAAGAAGATGTGGTATATATATACAATGGAATATTACTCAGCCATCAAAAAGAATAAACTCTTGCCATTTGCAATGACGTGGATAAAACTAGAGGGTAATATGCTAAGAGAAATAAGTCAGTCAGAGAAAGACAGATACCATATGATTTCACTCATACGTGCTTTCTAAATCTGCTCTATCCAGCTGTACCCCCTTAAAATCCTGTAGTCTACATCAGTGAGGGAGACCAGCTATCTTGTCTCTGTACCTTGTAAAGTGCTCCCTCATTTGTGTTGAAATATTCTTGAAGGCCTGCTCTACCACTGATGTGCTCCTGAACTTTAAGGCCCACAGGCTATAAACAAATCATTACTATGCCATGTAATCGACAATAGAGCAATACAGACAAAAAAGGGTTCAGGGGGGTTCCTGAGGAGAGATGAATGGGTTGAGCGGTGTGAGAAGAGCAAGACTTGCCTTACTTTCATTTCTAAGGTCTTTCTGGGAAGAATTAGGAGCTCCTGTTGTGCTCCTTAGCTCTTAGCAGGTGCTATAAACATCACACCACATTCAATGACAGTATAGATGAATGAATGAATAGTAACCATGACTAAGGAAGGACCTACATTTCTTGCAGCTCCATTGACTAGATGTACATATGGCCAGAGGAGGGTTCCATGTGTCATCTGCCTGGCACTGGCTCTGGGGACTGCCTTTCAGTGTATACCCATCTTCACACTCGAAAGTTATATTATCTCCATAGCGATACACTTTTCTCATGTCCAGTTCCTTCCGGATTCCATTCATCGACTCTGGGAGGATACATGTTACCTCTGAAATTAGAAAAATGAGAAGGAAGTTGAAATTTTATTATTCATTGTTAGTTGAAACTGCCATAATGGAGAGATGTATGACCTTAAACTACTTTGCCTTCAGCAAAGATGAGTCATGTTTTCAGTCAAGAACTCCTGAGACCCGCTCAGCATCTTAGGATTTTAAATTCTCTGACTTTTCATTTCTTGGGTAAAGTAAGGAAATATGGAATGTATTACACATCCACTTTTAATTATTGACACCTCTGCAGCTGTGGAAAGGTTGGGAATTACGATAACCATGCTCTAACCCTGGATCCACTTGTGTCCCACCGTAAGGAAACAGGACTATCACATTAACTCTCTTTAGGTATACAACAGATACCTGTATTCTGCTTCCTGATTATCAAATGCTTGTTTCTGGCTCATTTCTATGCATAAACTAAGAAGCTAGTAAATCATGATTCTAAATTTAAAATGTAAGTTTTCTACTTTCTTTTATCTTATTTAGCTTATTCTTTGTTTTGCTTTCTTTCTCTGCCCAGCTATTGACACCTTCTTCAGCTTCAAGCAAAGCCTGCTTTTTGGTTGTAATTATCCCAACATGAGGCTTAATTATTTTCTTCTGTATAGGAACCAACAAGGTAAAGTGGTATTTTCCAAAGTATGGTCTGTGGTCTTCCTACAGCAGAATATGCTGATTAGTTTGTTAAAAGTAGACCAAACCCCAGCTTAAAATGTCAGAATCAGAGTTCTTAGGAATGGCGCTTGAGATCCTAATCTTAACGGGGTTCCTGGCTGGTTTTGCTAATGCTGAAGACCCACAGTGACCACGATAAAGCATGTTCGAAGAGGACAGTTATTAAGACAAAATGAATTTTACTTGAAAGCAGCCACCAAGAGAATAGAATATTACCCTTTTGTTTTCAGGAGAAGAACCTTCTCAGAGTCTTAATTGGAATACTTAATCTTTGAAGTATTCCCCGAATCTTCCTACTTCTCCATGCAACTAAAGCAAGGAAGGGTAAGCGTTCCTATTTCTGTAGAGATATAGGGACTCCGCAGTTTATGCAGTCCATTCTTGCAAATAAATACAGGAGAGCCACTTAACCATCTCTGTGGAGATTTTCTCTCTACATTTTCTCTCTCTCTAAAATCAGAGGGTGGCTAGCCAAAAAGTCTGACTTTTAGGTTGGGGAGGGCCCTCTGGTCCTATACCCACCAAGGCAGTCATAGGACTAACTGCTCCTTAACATTTGAAACATGGGCATGTCTGAAGTCCCTCCTACCTCATCCCTGCCCTTAGCTTAGTTTTCTAAAAAAGAAAAGAAAACAGACAAAAAGCAAATTGCTAACTTAGAATTGTGCAAAGTCAAAAGAACCACATTTGAAAGGAGACAGAATATAGTGCAGTGTTTAAAAGCATGGGCTAGGCAGTGGCCCGGTGCTGGCACCACCACCCACGAGCTGCACACCATGGACTAGTTCTGGGTCTCTCAATTCCCTCTTCTGTAGAACAGCAAGAATAATCCCACCTCATCAGACTCTTTTGGAGACTAACACAAACAATTTTTATTAAAGGCCTCAGTACCATGCTTAGTCACAGAATATTATTTTTAATTCCATATTTTGTAGTTTTAAAGAATATTGCCAACAAAAGATTTTAAGTGTATGCAAACATAGACTGGAGTAAAGGCAGTAATTCCTGGAACTCTTTCTAGGGAAGCGATGAAATGAGCACTTCACCTTTGGTCTCGGAAATTACAGTAAGGACCCATATTCAGTAATTCCAGGAATTAATTGCTCTCGACTTTGCTCCATGCTTCAATTTTCCTCACTGAAAAACTGTGCTTCTAGCCTCTTATTTAAGGTATTTGTGAGGACCACTTGTGACCCTCTGAGGTCCTTCTGAGCTGAGATATATTATTGGTTAAAAGCCTGCAAGTCATTTTAAATTGGTGTTTGATGTCTACTGTATTACTGGAAATTCCAACAGTTCTTCCTACTAATTTGGTAGAGCTGAGACTCCTTGGATAGTCTCCTGCCCATCTTTTTTCCCCCTGCTTTTCTCCCTCCCTTATTGACACTCATTTCACAATCTTCTCAGAAAGATCTCTCAGCCTTATCAAACTCATACATCAATTTTCCATTAAAAAACCCAGCAGGAATAAGAAACACCTTTGCAATAATGATCAGATTGGCTCCAGGTTCCCTGGTATGTGCAGAATATGAAGGCTCTTCCCACCAACAAGTAGCCTGGGTCACAAGTGTAGTTGACGATCATCCCAGGAAGATAAGGAGACGCATGCCCTTCAATGTAATGCCCATTGTGGATCTTGGGCGGATGTGGGCATCCTAAGAACAAGATCCCCCCCAAAACACAAGAAAAGACATTCAGTTAAACAAAGAAGTACAAATACACCAACATATCTAATAACGTCTTTGAATATTAGAGACACAGGAAGACCCAAGGCAGGCAAGGTCCCAAGGCACTACTTATCTACCGTTCAGTGGGAAGACTGACTCTTTAAATGTAGACCTTCAGCCTTTAAACAGGATCACCTGTATTCTCCACTTGCAAACGTCATCAGAGGGCAGTACCACCCCGATCGATCTATAAACGACCCCTTCAGTGCGGTCTGTCCTCACTGGTGCACAGAGCTTGTGTGGACAATCACAGCCACGAACGAGCCCCCGATTGTCAGGCACTGTCATTTAATGCCAGACTGATAGGTAAAAGGAAGGAGTTGCCAAGAGCACAGCCTTGAACTCCACCTCTCTAGGGCATCTTGAGTTCCCATTGCCAAAAGTGAGACAAAGGGTCAACAAAATGCAGTCACAGGCTGAGCAGAACACTTAGAAGGAGCAAAAGGAATACAAACCCCTGCATCGGAGTGTCTTTAGTTATTTCTCCTGCATCAAATCTGCAGTAAAATACAGCCATCAACATGTGCTTTTTGCTCTGCACACCCACCTATCCAATAGAAATACAACTTTTTTTTTTTTTTTTAAGCAGGTTCTATGCCCAGGAGGGAGCCTGATGCAGGGCTGAACCCACAACCCTGGGCTGTTCAACTGACTGAGCGACCCAGGCACCCCAAAATATAACTTGGAATAGAGGTGGCAGGAGAGAGTGTTTTCTTTGGTGTTTGTTTTTAGTGTTTGAAAATAGTCTGTATAAAGTCTGGGCCTCATTGATTCTCCCCACTCTCTCCCTCCTCCTCTTCTCACTATCCCACACTCCTCACCCCAGTGGGAAGGGCCATCAGAGTACCACCAGTTGGGACACAGCTTGGCACATCTAGAACCCAGCTGTTATTTGCCCAGAAGGTAATTCTGTGTGTCTGACTTTTATAGGAAAGCCATGTTCCCAAGCAAAAATGACTGTCCCCATAGAAACAGGGAGGCTCTTGCCTAAATATTCTGATCTATATGGGGCATAGGGAAATGTGCACTGACCTGCAGGACCAGCGAGTTCACAGCGGGGGGCAGGGCCGCTCCAAACCCCGTTCCCTTGACCATCACTTGTGCAGAGGATGGTGCTCTCCCCAATGAGGTTGAAGTTCATCCCTCTGGCTGGGTGGTGGTCACACGTGTACGTAATTTCCTTTCCATAGGGAATGTCTCCCTGAGAAGTTCCAGTGTGATGCCCATTAAGGATAGACGGAGGATTTGGACAAAAGATTTCTAGAAAGAAAGCAAGAGCTTTAGGTTCCATTAGAGTTTCAGTCAAAATGATCATACAACCATGGGGCCCTGAGACTGTGTATTTTTGCCCTGAGAACACAACTAAGGTGGGTGGATTTGAATATGTAAGACTTTTTCAGAGAAGGAACTAACTGAAGTGAGACTGAATTATAGTTTATTGCAAAAGTCCAAGACCCTCCAGGTAGCTAAGATTCAATTTGAAAGGTAATTAATTTGTTTTTAAGCAGCTATTGTTTGCCTGCTTGATGTCCGGCATAAAGACAGTCCTTGGTTGACTTTGGGGGTACAAGACAGATGAGGTTGGCCCTCAAAGATCTGAAGTTGCAAAGAAATCTTAGTGAATCCTCATTAAACATAGACTATTGTTTTCAGCAGATGTAAATGTTATGTGATGATTCAAGACTAGTACCATCTGTATCAATACCAAATACACAATAGTGTCTTCAGAATACCCTGATTCCTATAGGGCTCTTTAAGCCAGATTACGCGGCTCTAGGAGCCTTTTAAAAATTTTTTTCCTTTTGTTTTTTTCTTTCTTCCAAGTGACCGGCTGTGATTTCTTTCTGCTTTTAGTGTATCTGTTTCTAGCAATTCTCTCCCTAAAACTAATCTGATGCTTTGAATCTGATGAATTTAGGAATAGATTCCCAAGCCTGTCAGAATTGTGTGAATAAACAAGCGAAGGCCTTTATACAGCGAACAGTGATTGACTTCTCCTATCTAGATTTTATCTGTTTGTGTTTATCTAAAGCTTACTTATATATTTTTTATAATAATATTTTTTTATTATATTATGTTAGTCACCATACAGTACATCCCTGGTTTTTTATGTAAAGTTCCATGATTCATTAGTTGCGTATAACACCCAGTGCACCATGCAATACTTGCCCTCCTTACTTATGTATTTTAATTTCAGATTTATATGTCTCAGGAAGGCAGAGTTTGTTGGATATCTGAGTTTTATCCATATTGGATGTTCTTATAAAGTTCCATCACAATCCCATAAGATGTCCAAATAGATTTCTAGCACGATATTTTAACAGAATCCTGATTAAAGGGGCGATTCACAACTGAACAAAGGTGGTTCTGTATATGACATTTCTGCACACCTGTGCTTCAGAAAGTAGGTGGACAGTATTTCGGAGGCTGCTGTGGATCCAAGGGAGTTGGAATCCAAGGGAAGGAGGGGGTATTGCCCCACCCACATTTGCTGCAATTGAGGGAAAAGCAGACCTGGAGAGAGCCAAACCTGGTGGACATGCACCAGAGATAGAGAACTCGCAGAGGTCCAGGCAGCCTGAAGGGAGAAGCAGGTGCCCCGCAGGCAGGACAGAGAGGAGTTCGGAGGCAGAGGAGAAGGAGGGTCTTGAGGAGCCAGCTCCCTCTCAGGGCCAGAGACCTCCCTCACAGAGGAGGTAGACAGCGAAAGAGGTGAGTCACTGACTGGACCCATTTCACCCCAGCTGCACAGATTTCTGAGAGGGGACCTCTACAACTGGGGGAGAGAGGAAAGGGAGGGAGAGGCAGACAAGAATAACAAAGGGCATTGACAGAACCTGTTCCCTGGCCATCATCTTTGGGATTTCAGCAGGAGGTCTGCCCTCAGACCTCTGGGAGTACCCCGACTTGAGGATCCCCCCCTGTTGGGTTGTGGGCACGCACAAAGCAACAGGTGCTAAACCCACACCTCCCCCAACTCTGCCATCAGCTTCTTCTACACCAGCTTTTTAAAACCAGTGCTCCCCAGTGTAGCCCAGAGCCAATGCAGGTTGAGAAACCAAAAACTAGAGCTATAGCGCCACCTTCTGGAAGTAAAAGGAATGGTTTCTAATTGCAGTAAACAACTAAATAAGGTACGTGCTACTTCAAATGGGATGGCAGAGATACATTTTGTCAAACACTGAAAAATGACAGGATCATCATATGGCAAAGAGGAAAAGGTTATTCTCCAGCCATCGATCTCAGAGGCATGAAATGTTGCAATCTAAATGATAGAGAACTCAGAACAGCTGTTATGAAGAGATTTGGTGAGCTACAAGAAAATTCAGAAAGACAATTAGATGAACTCAGGAATAACATTAATGAACAGAAAGAGTTCTTTACCAAGATGTGTGTGTGTGTGTGTGTGTGTATATATATATATATATATATATATATATATATATATATATATATATATGACAGAATATTACTCAGCCATCAAAAAGAATGAATCGTGCCATTTGCAACCATGTGGATGGAGCTAGAGTGTATTATACTAAATGAAATAAGTCAGAGAAAGACAAATACCATATGATTTCATTCATATGTGAAGTTTAAGAAACAAAACAGATGAACATATGGTATGGGAAATAACAAAAAAAGAGGTAGAGGGAAACAAACCATAAGAGACTGTATTTTAAGATTCTATTTATTTACTTGAAAGAGAGAGTGTGAGATAGCATGAGCTGAGGGAGAGGCAGATGGAGAGGGAGAGACAGACTCCCCGTTGAGGAGGGAGCCCGATATGGGGCTTGATCCCAGGACTCTGGGATCATGACCTGAGCCAAAGGCAGATGCTTAACCAACTGAGCCACCCAGGTGCCCTCATAAGAGACTTTTAGTGATAGAGAACAAACTGAGGGTTGATGGAGGAAGGTGGGTGGGGGATGGGATAGATGGATGATGGGTATGAAGGAGGGCACTTGTTATTTGTGCACTGGGTGCTGTATATAAATGATGAATCATTGAATTCTACTCCTGAAGCCAATATTGCACTGTATGTTAGTTAACTAACTAGAATTTAAATAAAAATTTGAAAAAACGAGTTCTTTATCAAAGAGACTAAAATTAAAAAAAAAAAAGAACCAGACACAACTAAACCGCTCTTTTATTTATGCACAATAAAGTTTTCTGTTTCTCTAAAACAAACAAACCAACAAACCAGACAGAAATTCTGGAGATGATAAATTCAATGAATCAGATGAAGAATAGATTAGAGAGTTAAGGAAATAGGACAGATCAGATCGAAGAACAGATTAGTGACCTGGAGGATAGAAATTTAGAAATAACTCAGGAGACAGAGCTAAGATTTTTAAAAAGTGATGAAACCCTATGAGAGGTATTAGATATGAGAAAAACAAATATAAGAACAATTGGTCTACCAGAAGAAGAAGAGAGGGAGAAGGGAGCAAGAAGTGTCTTTAGCAAAATAGTAGCCGAGAATTTTCCTAACAGGGGAAGGAATTAAACATACAAATCCAAGAAACTAATAGAATACCCTATTTTCTCATTGCAAAAAGACCCTCCCCAAAATATCTTGTAATGAAACTGCCAAAAACCGATGATCAAGAAAGAATCATTAAAGCCACCAAGGGGAAAAGAAAAAAGCAAACTACAAAGGAAGCCCGGTTAGGTTACCAGTGTACTTCTCAGCAGACACTCTATAGAACAGGAACGAGGAACGATAGATTCAAAGTGGTGAAAGAAAACTTGCCGGCCAACAATACGTTCTCTAGCAACGTTAGCCTTCAGCTATGAAGGAGAAAGAAAGGCTTTCCCTGAAAGACAAAAACTGAGGGAGGGTCACCACCACTAGTCCTGCCTTACAAGAAATGTTGAAAGAAGCTCTTCATCTGAAATGAAAAGACATCAATGAGTGATGTAACAACAAGTGAAAGTACACAGTGCTCTAGCAAAGGTGAAAAATAAACAGAAAACCACAACTCTTTTGGAATGGCGTGTTAACCAACTAATTATAATATAAAAGCTTACAGAAAAGAGCATTCAATAGAACTGTATCTGTATGATTTCTCAATGAATTCACAGCGTGAAAGGAGGTAACCTAACAACAAAAATAGAAAAGGGGAGGAGTAGGGAGCTGGAAGCTTTATAGGTGAATGAAGATAAGGCGTCATCAGCTCTGAAGCTGGCGAGGTCCGGAAGCCTGGGTAATCCAGGTTCTGTTGGAGAAGCCAAGCTTCCCAGAGAATGTTTCAGAAAAAGTTATGTGGAATGGGGGCGTTTCACAGACTCCTAAGAGACCTCCAGAGAAGACATGGCTTCCCGAGAAAACACAAAGAGGACAAACAAAGTGCTAAGAATAAGTGAGCTGGATGCACTTGAACTTAACAAGGCTCTGGAACAGCTGGTTTGGCCCCAGTTTACTCCGTGCTTTAGCCCTTAGCCCACTTTGAACCACAGGTGAAAGTATTCCTGTGGCTTGTCTTGTGGCGATTCACCGTTTACTCTTAAAATGCCACCGTGGGACAGTGCATTTTGCATATTCAGTACAAAAATGATGTTTCCCCGAAGCCCAGGTACCAGCCGCTGTAGCGAGAAGAGGGCTGCTATCACCTGTTTCGAAACCGCCATTCGGCATCATTTGGGAAAGCCAGGCCGTGCGTGAATATCATGGCTGGACTTTTGAAATTAGGTGGGCTGATTAATTTCCCGATTTTCCTTCAGAGGGGCAAGTTTGCAACTTAGACAGAACGTTCCCTAGGCATTCGTTCTGTATGTCGCAAGCCCTGAAACTAAACGTGAAGCTGCCTTTGAGTGTATGACCAGGGACTTCTCTGGCATGGTTTTGCTGAGTTTCTGATTTTTCTCTCACCACTTATTAAAACCCAGAAGTTGAAAGCTAAGTGATCTTCATGGTGTGCTCCTCTTACTGGTGCTCCTAACAGTGGCAATCCATCAGCCACCAGCAGCAAACAGTGTTCTCTGTGTGGAGAGTGGCCCCCACGGGTCACACCATAGGATGTGAGCGTATCTTCTGTTACTGCTGTATGAAGAGTAGTTTCTTATTTAACGGGTACTTTCCTCGTCCTAAGTGTGGCAAAGACGTACACAGTCTGCAGCCACTGAAACCAGGAATCGAGATGTCAGAAGTTAATGCGCTTTAGAAACTAAGATTGTTTCCTCTGAGGAAAACTGTATTATGTTCAAATCCTTAATATTAGTCATCCTAAGCATACCGTTTAGATGTCTTTTATGAGGGGATGTGCTTCTCAGCCACCGTCTTCTGTTCCTTTCCAAGCATGAGGAAATTCTAATCACCAGAAACCACATGATTCTGAATATATTATGTAAATAATAATGTTTATTTTTCTCTAAATCATTGTATTCAATTCTTAATGTCGAGAATAATGGACAGTTTTTGTCAGACTAATAAAAATGCTCTTTCATTTTGCTAGTTCCTAGAAAGAGGTTAGAGCCTAAAATGATTTTGGAGACTCTGGGAAGAGTGTGTATTTATTTTCAGAGATGGCATTATAATGTCATAATCTGACAATGATGAGACCCTGGTGTTTTGAGCCTTAAGATCTAGTGGCCCCAGTTGTAATTTTAAGCTTTTCTCTAAACCCTATTTTTGAGGGGTTCGGTTGGCTTCATTCTCAGGCAAAGTGATGGCCACCAGCAACTCCAGACTGGTGTTCTGCCGCTTTCTGATCCCCCCGGAGAGAGAGCTTCTTGAGTAATAGTTCCAGCTAAGTCCAGGACCCCATTATCATCAGTCTGCCTGGGATTACACATTTGTGAAGCAGGACAGAAAAGGACTCCTCTTGATTACTAGATGTGTACCACGTGGGCCCATAGTAGGAGAGCAGGCAGTTCACCCCAGGAAACCCAGGTGCCATTACAAGAATAGTGGATGGCGGACAGCTAAAAACAACAGATCCCTACTGGAGTCTACATTTGCCTTTTTTATATCAAAAGTCTGTACGCATTCTTTAATTTTACCAGTGATCTGATTTGATCAGGACATAAGTAACTGAATGGTTGAGTCAGACTGCAGATTTAAAAGGATTAATAAATCAAGATTTTGTTATACCAACAACAACAACAAAAGATCAGGCGTTATCAACATAAAAAGGACTATTTCCTCTATGACATGTAAGCCACATGGTAAACCCAAAGCAAAAATCTCGAGTCATGAAACATAGAAAATGAGGAGGGTGACCGAATCACCATAGGAAACCACCATTTTGCAAAGATAAACAGAAACAGAGAGAAAAAGAAACAAAGGAGGAACAAGACAGCCAGAAGGCAAATGATACGATGACAGTAATAAGTCCTTATGTAGCAATAGTTACTCGAAATACAAATGGATCAATCCATCAATCACAAGGCACAGAGTAGCTGAATAGATAAGAAATAAGACTAACTATACGCAGCCCACAGGAAATTCATTTCAGCCCTGAAGACACACGTAGACTCAAAGTGAAGGGATGGAGCAGGATATTCTACGCAAGTGGAAATCAAAAGAACGTGGGCATACTCATACTTTGTATAAGACAAAATAGACTTCATGCCAAAAATGATAACAAGAGACAAAGAAGGTCATTATAAAATGATAAAAGGTCAATCTATGTAGAAGATATAATAATCGTAAGTATATACACACCCAACATCGGAGCACTGAATCTATTAGGCAGAAACACAGAGATCTAAAGGGAGAAATAGACAACTATATAGTAATAGTCGGGGACTTCAGTTCCCGTACTGTGAGCAATGGATAGATCAGACAGAAAATTAACAAGGAAATATTGGAATTGAACCAACTCGTGAACAAACGGACCCGACAGACAGATACAGACTATTCCATCCAACAGCAGCAGAATACACATTCTTCCTGAGTACGCACAAAACATTTTCCAGGATAGATCATATGATAGGCACAAAACAAATCTCAGCAAATCTAAGATGACTGAAATCATACCAACTATTTTTTTCTGACCACAGTAGAAATATTCTTTTTCTAGAAATCTACAACAAGAGGAAAATTGGAAAATCTATGTGGAAACTAAACACTATGTGGAAACTAAACGACCCACTTCTGAACAACCATTGGATCAAAGAAGGAATAAAAAAGGAAATAAAAAAATGATCACAAGACAAATAAAAATGGAAATACAACACACCATATCTTATGAGATGTAGCAAAAGCAGTTTTTTTTTAAGATTTTATTTTTATTTATTTGACAGAGAGAGAGAGAGAGAGCACAAGCAGGGGGAGTGGGAGAGGAAGAAGCAGGCTCCCAGCGGAGCAGGGAGCCCGATGCGGGGCTCGATCCCAGGACCTTGGGATCACGCCCTGAGCCGAAGGCAGATGTTTAATGATGAGCCACACAGGTGCCCCAGCAAAAGCAGTTCCAAGAGGAAAGTTTATAGTGATAAATGCATATATTAAGAAATTGGAAAGTCTCAAATAAACAACCTAACTTTACACTTCAAGGAACCAGAGAAAGAAGAACAGATTAAGTCCAAAGTTATCAGAAGAAAGGAAACAATAAAGATCAGAGTGGAAATAAATGAAGTAGAGAATACAAAAACAATAGACAATATCAACAAAACTAAAAGCTGGTTTTAGGTAAAAATAAACAAAACTAACAAACTTTTAGCCAGACTAACTAAAGACAGGAAGAGAGAGAGGGAGACAGAGGGAAGACTCAAATAAAATTAGAAACAAAAAAGGAGACATTACAAAAGAAATACATAGGACCATAAGACACTATTATGAACAATTATATGCCAACAAATTAGATAACTGAGAAGAAATGGATCAGTTTCTAGAAACATAAAACCTACAAGACAACTCGGGAAGAAATAGAAAAACTAGGGGTGCCTGGGTGGCTCAGCTGGTTAAGCGTCTGCCTTTGGCTCAGGTCATGATCCTGGGGTCCTGGGATTTAGCCCCCTCATTGGACTTCCTGCTCAGCGGGGAGCCTGCTTCTCCCTCTCCCTCTGCCTGCTGCTCCCCCTGCTTGTGCTTTCTCTCTCTCAAATAAATAAATAAATAAATAAATAAATAAAATCTTTAAAAAAATAGAAAATCTGAAGGGACCAATAACTAGCAAAGAGAATGGACTCAGTAATCAAAAACCTCCCAACATAGAAAACTCTAGGGCTGATAGCTTCACTGATGAATTCTACCAAACATTCAATGAAAAATTAATATCAACCCCTCTCAAACTTGTCCAAACAACTGCAGAGATGAGAATATGTCTAAACTCATTCTATGAGTCCAGCATTAGATTACCCTGACACCAATGCCAGATCAGGACACCTCAAGAAAAGTAAACTATAGACCAATATCCCTGATGATATAGAAGCAGAGTTCTGAATAAAATATTAGCAACCCCAATTCAAGAACACATAAAGAGGGAGATTTATCCCTAGGTGCAAGAATGCTTCAACATACACAAATCAATAAATGTAACACGTCACGTTAATAAAATGAAAATTTTAAAATCATATGATCATCTCAATAGATGCAGAAAAGAACATCTGACAAAATACAACATCCTTCATGATAAAAACACTTGGCAGATTGGGTATAGAAGGAACATACCCTAATGTAATAAAGGTCATATGTGACAAACCCATGCCTAACATTGTACTCAATGGAGAAAAATGGAAAGTTTTTTCTCTAAGGTCAGGAACAGGACAAGGGTGCCCACTCTCACCGCTCTTTTTCAATGTGGTACTGGACATCCTTGCTAGAGCAATTAGGCAAGACAATGAAATAAAGGTACACGAACTGGGAAGGAACAAGTAAAAATGTCACTATTTGCAGATGATATGATTCTGTATACTGAAAATCCAAAAGACTCAAACAAAAAACATTTGGAACTAATCAGTGATTTCAATAAAGTTGCAGGATATGAAATCAAGATGCAGTAATCAGTTGCATTTCCTTTTTTTTTAATGATTTTTTATTATATTATGTTAGTCACCATACAGTACATCCCTGGTTTCCAATGTAAAGTTCGATGATTCATTAGTTGCGTATAACACCCAGTGCACCATGCAATACGTGCCCTCCTTACTACCCATCACTGGTCTATCCCATTCCCCCACCCCCTCCCCTCTGAAGCCCTCAGTTTGTTTCTCATAGTCCATAGTCTCTCATGTTTCATTCCCCCTTCTGATTACCCCCCCTTTCTTTATCCCTTTCTTCCCCTAGTGATCATCCTAGTTCTTATGTCAGTTGCACTTCTATACACTAAGAATGAAACATCCGGAAAAGAAATCAAGAAAACTTTCCCATTAACAATAACATCAAAAAGAATAAAATACTTAGGAATAAGCTTAACCAAGGAAGTGAAAAATCCGTACAATGAGAACTACAAGACCTGGCTGAAAGAAATCAAACAAGACACAAACAAATGGAAAGGCAACCTGTGCTCATGGATTGGAAAAATAAATATTGCAAAAACGTCTATACTACCCAAACCCATCTATAGATTTGATGCAATCCACATCAAAATACCAATGGCATTCTTCATAGAAATAGAAAAAAATAATCTTAAAATTTGTCTGGAACCACCATGTAAACACAAATCAATAAACAAAGACCCAGATTAGCCAAAGCAATTTTGATGAAAAAGAACAAAACTGCAGGTATCATACTTTCTGATTTCAAACTACACTACAAGGCTACAATAATAAAAACAGTATGGTACTGGCACAAACTCGGATACATAGGCCAGTAGAACAGAATAGAGAGCCCAGAATGAAATTTCTGGTTATCCAGCCAGTTAATAGTTGACAAGAGAGCCAAGAGCACCACTCACAAAAATTCACTCCAAATGGATCAAAGGCCTAAATATAAGACCTGATACCATAAGACTCCCAGAAGAAAGTGAAGAGAAGAGTGTCCTTGACATTGGTCTTGGCAATGACTTTTTGGATATGACACTAAAATCACAAACAACAAAAGCAAAATCAACAAATGGGACTACAAGAAACCTGAAACCTTTTGCACAGCAAAAGAGAAAATTAGCAAAATGAAGGGGCAACCTATAGGATGGGAGAACATTTTACAAGCAATGTATCAGATAAGTGGTTAATCTCCAATACATACAAAGGACTCATACAACTCAATAACAAAACCCAAGCCATCTGATTTAAAAAGGGCAAGGGTACACTTATCTTGCTGAGCACTGAGTAATGTATAGAACTGTTGCATCATCATATTGCACACCTGAAACTGATATAACTCTGTATGTTAATTATACTTCAATAAAAAAATGGGCGAAAAACCCTAAATACAATTTTTTCCTAAGTTGACATAGAAATGGCCAACAGGTACATGAAAAGATGCTCAACATCACCAGCTATCAGGGAGGTGTAAATCAACACTACAATGAGGTGTCACTTCATGCCCAGTGGAATGGCCATCAGCAAGAAGACAAGTGTTAACAAGCTGGTGAGGATGTGGAAAAAGAGAACTCCTGTACACAGTTGCTACAGCTACAATGGAAAACAGTACTGAGGGTCCTAAAAAAATTAAAAATAGGACTCCCATATGATCCAGTTACCCATATAATTCCACTCCTGGGTATTTATCCAAAGAAAATTAAAACATTAACTCAAAAACATATGGGGTGCCTGGGTGGCTCAGTTGGTTAAGTGTCTGCCTTCGGCTCAGTTCATAATCGTGGAGTCCTGGGATCAAGCCCTGCATCAGATGCCCTGCTCTGTGGGGAGTTGCTTCTCCCTCTCTCTCTGCTCCTCGTCTGCTCATGCTTTCACTTGCACTCCCTCTCTCTCTCAAATGAATAAACAAAACCCCCAAAACATATATGCATCCCATTTCTTTGCAGCATTATTTGCAATAGCCAAGATTTGGAAACAACCTGTGTCCAACAATAGATGAAAGGATAAAGAAGATGTGGTGTCTACATACAATGGAATATTATTCAGCCACAAGAAAGGAGGACATCCTGCTATTTGCTACAACATGGAGAGACCTCGAGCACCTTATGCTAAGTGACATAAGTCAGAGAGAGAAAGACAAGTACTACACAGCATCACTTACATGTGGCATGTAAAAAAAAAAGCCAAACTTGTAAAAACAGAGAACAAAATGGTGATTACCAGGGGTTAGGTTGTGGGGGGACAGGGCAGATGCTGTTTAATAGGACAAACTTCCAATGTTTGGTAAAGAAACCCTTAGAGAGATCATGCATAGCACAGCGCATATATACAATGTTGTAGGATGAGCACCAAATGTGCTAAGAGACCAGAACTTAATTATTCTAACTACTAAAAAGAAGGGATAATTATGTTAAAGTGACAGAAGTGCTAATTATCACTACAATGGCATCATATTACAATGTATGATAGTAACAAATTAACATGTCGTACACTTTAAACTTACACAACTCTATATGTCAAGTATATTTCAAAAAAAGAAAAAGGGAGGAAAATATAAAAGATAAGGCATGAGAAATGAAATATTCGCAGATTCAGAGGTAAATGAATACTATGTTCTATCATCACATAATGATTTTTAAATACTCATACAAGTGTCTACATACATGTTTGCATACATGTATATGGATAACCAGTACCCACTCCGTTAAATGTTTATTGACCTATAAATATAGATGTGGAAACGTTTTTCATGAAAGATATCCCCTAGAAAATTGATATAGTAAATTGATAATATCTTCCTAATTTGAGTTTTTTTCAGAGAATTTTAAATTTTAAATTTTTGGCAGGTAAAGGAGGCACTTTGTATATAGCTCATCCATTTCTTTGAATCTTTTTTTTTTTTTAAAGATTTTATTTATTTATTCGACAGAGATAGAGACAGCCAGCGAGAGAGGGAACACAAGCAGGGGGAGTGGGAGAGGAAGAAGCAGGCTCATAGCAGAAGAGCCTGATGTGGGGCTCGATCCCAGATCGCCGGGATCACGCCCTGAGCCGAAGGCAGATGCTTAACCGCTGTGCCACCCAGGCGCCCCCATTTCTTTGAATCTTTAAAAGCCAAGGTTATTTTCTTTTTATGAATACTTGTGAATATAATGAACACATTTCTTAGGGAAAATTTATAAAATACAGACAAGCAACAAGAAGAACATGATGGTCCAAAAAGAACTATTTTTAACAACTTAATGTATATTGTTTCAGATATGTATGTGTGCATATGCTCCCATAGCTGTGGATATATTTTCTACAGTATCGTATTTGGGGCTGAATAATATTCAGGCATGTAGATATATAAATATACTATCTGTTTCCACTGGGGTGAGGCATCTCAATCTCTAATGCTCATGGTATACTTTTTGCCTTTCTTCAAAACTTATCATACTTATTTCTTCCATTAGCTGTTTTCCAATCATGCTGAACATTTAGATTTTTAACATTTTCCACCGTCCTAAATATTGTTGCATTGAATGCCTGTGAACCAAAATCATGGGAAAATTCCATGATTATTTTCTTTGGATAAATTCTGGGAAATAGAATTACTAGGTGAAAGGGCATTTACATTAAGGCCTTTGTATATATTGCTCATAAGCCTTCCAGAAGTTGGTGCCCACTTTCACTGTCATCAATTCTGTGTGTGATTCTGATTTCTTCACAGCCTTAATATTTTACCAATTTGCAATCCGTCATTCATCCATGCTCCTCAGAGTTTTGGGAGTTCACCTTACAGCATCCCACTGAAAAGATGCAGGGTCAACTAGTCAAGAACAAATGCAACCAGGGCATGAACCTGGAAGAATTTAAAGAAAGGATAAAGTGCAAGATGACCAGAGGCTTGGGGCAATCACTAAGATTTATGAGATCTTATTTCATAAGGGAGTAATCTACTTCTTGCGCTTATAATGTGCTCTTAAGAGGTGGCAGAGACAAATTTTATTTTCTTCACTGTCTTTTCAATTTAGTCACGAGGAAAATCTTTACCCTGGAAAGTATTTCCTATCAAAGTAGGAAAGGAGGGCAATTTTACCTGAGTTCAGATCCACAGTTCCAGATAAATAACCTCCTAAAATAAAGAAACACCTGGAGGACTATGCAGCATAGGACTTCAATTTGCGAATATCTGAAAGACTATTCTCTGCAAGATGGAAGGGATTTCCTCTTTGTAACACGGGGCAGATTTGCATGGAACAGAGGGAATTATGGGAAAAAACCCACTTCAACTCACCCTCACATGTAGGTGCTTCCTTATCCCAAGTGACAGTACTGCCCAAGAGGAGACAAGCTGCAAAAGCAGAGCCAATGAGTCGATACCTAGAAGCAAAGAATGGAAAATTATACTCTACACTTATTTTCTACTTGAGTCACCAGGAGAAAAAAAATTGCTGGTATAGGTTACAAATTACAGGAAGATTAAAACATAGGAGATGTCAAGGAAGAAACTCATCTCCATCTGCAAACTGGTCCTTTACTTCTAATGACAAGTTTACATTCTTACTGCTTTCATCCATGTTTATTGCTAGTCCTTCACCACTGAATGCAATAATGCCTTTCTTCATCAAGGGACATTTTGTAATTGTCATTAGGGAAACTCAAGAGCTATTCTATCCATGTGTACTTCCATCCGGGAAATGAGAAGCTCCTTGATTAACAGGGAAGATGTCTTATTGAAATATTTACATTCTCTAGCACCTTGCCTAGAGACTTTCAACCACATGGTACTCAAAAAATATCTGTTGAGTGAAGGATAGGATGATGGCTTTGCTAAGCTGACTCAAATGTAGAAGGTGGGGGCCCTTACCTATTGTGCCATAAAATCATTCAAAGTAGGTCACATAGATTGGAACATTTCATCATCACTTATTTTTTATTTATTAGGTATATATACTATTACTGTAAGAAATGTCACAAAGGATATTCAACTAAGCTATCTACACATTCCATGTAGAGTAGGGTTAAACTTGATTAAGTAAAAGGTAAGGGGTATAATGCAATGTCATATAATAGTGAGTAGTTACTGCAACAGCTAAGAACTTTGCTTCTTGATTACCCAAGACATGTGACCATTTGTAGGGAAGTCTACTGGTATCTCCAGTAACTACTTTCCTCTTTCTCATTAGTGATGGAACCCTGTATTTTTAACTGGCCCATTGGCCACCTTCATTAAAGTTTCCCTACAGTTGTGTATATCCATGTGACTAAGTTCTGTCTACAGGGATGCACCTAGAGTGTCTTGTGAAACTTCTGGAAAGTGTCTTTAAAGGAATGGGTGTTCATTCCTTTCATTGTTTCTCTTTGCGGGCTGGAGTTGGACCATGTGATGACATGGAGTCTCAAACGGAAGGATCTCAGGTTTATGTGGATCGTGGAACCACCTGTTAGCCCTGGATTTGTACATTTTATTGTTTTCTTGAAGGACTGCCCCTGCGTCGTAACCTGAGAGAGAAGTAAACTATTATCTTGTGTAAGCCTCTGTTATTTTGTTTGTTTGTTCTGTCTTTTACAGCTTAATCTAATCCTAATTTATATACCAAGTCTTCCAAAAACAGTGATATAAAGGTGACGGGAACTATGTGGGTAGAGCAATGACAGTGAATACTTTTGTAGGCACGTTGAGTCACCTTTATATTTAGGTAGTGATTGAGTTCTACTTATTGTTACTTGTTTTTTTATTGGGTATGTTGTAAAATCTTTTCAAATGTGCCAACAAATATTTACTCTTCAAAATTTCTCCAAAGAAAATTTGAGAAGCACTAATGTATTTCCTTCTGCCTTTCTTCTATCATACATTTAACAGTTGTCTTACGAGCACAGGACCATGGGTGTCCCCTGACTTTTGACTATAGAGTTGCTCTTAATGTGTTCACTATGACAAAGTTAGAGAACTGGAATAAAAAGTGTGAGGCAGGTTCCAGTCTATGTATGGCTGTAAAAAACAGGGAATATTTTCGAATGTATTATGAGACACTAATATGCTCCAGTAGCAATTATGTTGTCATTTTTCCTGACTTGATTTTCCATCTCTCTGAAATTCTTTTAATCAAGCCTACTCCTTAGCTTCCCTGAACATTAGAAATTCGGGTGGCCATGAAGCTAAACCACTGATCAAGAAAAGCCCTGAGATTCCCTTCCCTATAAGCAATATACACACTGTGCAGAAGCATGCTGAGACAGACATTAAAAAGGCTATTACATAAGGTCAGCGATGGGGAAATGTAAGGGCTGGAATGTGGTGCTACTTCTATCCTTCCTATTTGTTCATGGACTTTGAACTAGTTTGGAGTAGAGGAAATCTATGGAGATATTCAATAGGCTGCAAATAATTAAAAGTAGCTCCCAGATATGATTCTACAGCATATTTAATTGTGTGTTAAACTTTGTATCTTACAGAGAATGTAAACTTTCTCTCTAGGAACCATTTATAAAAGTTGTAACATATCACTCCTCAGAGTGTATCCCAATAAATTTGCACATGGGAAAAATCAAAATTTTATACACTCTCATTATAATACAATAACACTAGCAATTAATAACCACAGAATAAATACAAAGTTCAAAGGTTTGGATCTTGGTCAAAGACAAAAGTAAAACAGCTATTGAGGATTACCTATAGGATAAGAGTAACACATGATAAGTGAGTCATGTGCTCCACACTTCAAAGTGTTTGACATAGACTCACCTACTTAATCTTTAACATGATGCGTTGAAGTGAATATTATGCCTAGCCCCCATTTTACAAAAAAGAAAACAGAGTTTAACAGATCTGTCCAAATTCACATGACAGATATTGAGGTTAGAGTTTGAATGCCAATTGGCTTCAACAGCCTGTAGAGATAAATCTGACATTATTCAGTGCCTTCATTATAAGTGCTGATGCAAATATTACTCTTTGAAAATTTCTGGGATGCCAAAACTGTCCTTAGAGAAATCCTTAATACTTTTGTTATTTGACAAGAAAAATTTCAGGGACACTTGAGTGGCTCAGTCAGTTTAACATTTGGCTTTGGCTCAAGTCATGATCTCAGGGTCTTGGGATGAGGCCCCATGTCTGGCTCTGTGCTGGGTGGGGAGTCTGCTTGTTCCTCTGTCCCCAAACCCCATACTCTTTCTCTATCTCTCAAATAAATAAATAAATAAATAAATAAATAAAGTAAAATCTTTAAAAAAGGAAAAAAGAAAAATTTTAAATAAATGAACCCAACATTTTACTTTAGATGTTTTAAGGACTATAAATATGAACATATAAAGGAAGCTGATCTGAGGAATTAATAAAATAAATCAATAAGTACGAAAAAGTGAATAGAAATGATAAGTAAATCTAAGAGCAGTTTCTTTAAAGTGGCTGATTAAAACAAACAAAACTTGGCCAATTGTAACTTCACAAAATAAATCTACAGATACATATAAATGAGAAAATAGTTATCATCATAGATATTGAGGAAACTTTATAAAGTACAATTATAAAATACTTTCTAAAAATATTATGTCCTCTCTATCCCAATGAAATTGAAACCATCCGTGAGATGTGTCATTTTGTAGGAAAAATATAACTTATCAAGATGTACTTAGAAATAGAACAGCAGATAAACCCTATCTGTCTGAGTCTCTGTTTTCAGTCTGTTTGGATACACACCTAGGATTGGAATTGCTGGGTAACATGGTAATTCCATGGTAACTTTGGAATCACCAAACTGTTTCCCACAGTGGCCGCACCAGTTCACATGCCCACTAACAATCCCACTAGCAACCACAAGGGTTCCATCTTCTCCACATCCTCCCCACACTTTTATTTTTCATTAAAACACACACACACACACACACACACACACACACACACACACACAAAACATTATTAGAGCCATCCTATAAAGCGTGAAGTGAGTTTGATGTGTGTTTCTCTAATGGCTAATAATACGTAGTATCTGTTCATGTGTTTCCTGGACATTTGCATATCCTTTTTGGAGAAATGTCTATTCCAATCCTTTGCCCATTTTTTTCAATTGCATTGTAAGTGTTTCTGTTGTTGAGTTGCAGGACTTCTTTATATAATCTGTATATGAAACCCTTGTTAGAGAAACGATTTACAAATATTCTCTGCCATTCTGTGGGCTCTCTTTTACCTGTCTTGATAGTGTCATTGATGTTGACTGGGGCTACAGTCATTTGAAGGACTGATGAACTAAGAAATCAGAAGTCCTTGTTGGGGGCAGGAGGGCAGTGATGAGGACAGAATCGATGCTTTCCAGATATGGCATAATGCTTGTGTACAATTTAACCAGCTCTCCTTTCTAAGGGCAACTGAGCTCAACAGACATCTGGGTTACATGTGAATTTTCAGATAAGAATCCTAGAAGAATTCATAGCAAAATATTAATTATGATGAGTGGTAGAATGCTGGGCGGTGAATTTTTTGATCTTTATGTTATTCATGGCTTCCAAATATGTCTAATGGATATATGTTTACTTTTCTAATCCAATTAAATTCTTTTTTCTCTGAATTTACTGTAACAAGTGAAAGTTAATACACATTCCTTAATTGCTCCCTCTACATCAAGCCAATGGTTTCTAGCATGGTTCCCTGTGCCAAGGAAGGGTTGAGGGCAAGAACTCCATGAATGTTCCCGCTCAGTGTATGTGTTAATACTCACATTTCCCAGAGCTACTACATTAAGACTTCCCCTCCAACCCCTACTTCAAGGTCCTCCAACTCAGCTATAGTACTTGCTGATCTTAGTTAAGAATATTGCATGCATGGTTCGGCTAGCATTTCTCCCTTTACTCATTTAGCAGGCTGGTCCTTTTTATCCAGTGAATATCTTACCAGGTTTCATGTATATTATCTTCAGCAGGAACCTGGTGCCCTCCCCTCATTGAAATATGAATATAGAATGCTGCTTCTTTTTTATATTCCTTTGGTCATATGCCAGTGTTCAAGCTACCATCTCTATCCAGAAGTCCTTGTTGCTAACTTTTTGAAGTGCGGGTGATAGTCTAGTTTGCCTGTGTCAGACTAGGTCAGAGATAGCACTGTTGTTCTGGAACTCATATCCTAGGGATAGTGCTCTCAACTCACCCTTCATTACAAGAATAATGAATTGTTGATCCAAACTGGGTATCTGTGTTTATATGCACCATGCCATTGAAGGGTTCTGGTGGAGCTCCACATGATTTTCCTGTGGGAAAAAAGCAGAACTTGGGGCTGGGTGTACAGTTCAATTTACCTTTGTTTTTAAGATTCAGCCTGGAGTGTAGCATACCGAACAGCCTATACACTTCTGATTGCTCCACAGAACTGACCACTTTGAGGAAATTCACCATACGAGCGCAGAATCGAGCAACTACAGAGCACTGCTTTTTAAAAGACTACTCCTGAATCTCCCAATAAAAGTCAAGAATGGATAAAGAATTGTTTTCTCGTCCCACAGCCTAAATCAAAGGCCTCGAAATTTGGGATTTCCCCTCCATCTGGGTTAGCCAACCACCGTTCACTGTGACCTACATAATTTTTTTTTGGTGTCCCTATTTCATTCATTTCCGGGTTTTAGCCATCAAAGTTCAACACCAGTGAATGGAAATTTCCCCTGGGATTCCTTTTGTGGGAGACATTCCTGTGACATGAATATCGAGTCAAGGTACAGAGACTCCAGGCAATAAGAAAGGCTGCCTGAGAAAGTCTACCCTTCATTTAAATGCCTTGGGCAAACCTCGATGTCTTGCCTACAAAATTTGAGCAAATTAAATTGGATCCCACAGATGCTTTGACATACATGAATTAGCTCCCAGGATGGCGTTACTCACGTCTACAGATACCTTCGGCACTCGACCAGACCAAGTTTTCTAAGCAGGTGATAGAAAACATATCCTCAAAATACCCAGGGGAACATTCATAATTCAACGATGTCCCAATTGGAAACTCAGACTCATCAGTCAGGGATGTAGGCTTGGCAAACGGAAACTCTTCTGGGGCTTTACAGTAACCTGGAGAGTAAAACCACAGGAATACCACGGTGAGCAGAGTGATTCCCACCCTACTTCCTCTTCTTTCCAATGAAGCTGGTAGATAGGCTCAGAGAAACAGAGACTTACAATAATGGCAAAAGGTTTTCTTCCCCTTCAAGTTACCTTAGGAGGGTGCTTCCCAACAGCTTCTACTCATCAGGAAATATTTTACTACTTGGAAGTCTATTCATCTTTCTGGTCTTTCTGCTCTTGTTTCACCAAAGCAAGGATTTTAGCTAATGGTTTCTTACCTCAGCCCTATCAGACTGCCTCTGTGTAGGGTTAACCATTCATATCCTCATTTCTTGGTGTTAATATATTCATGTATATCAACACATATTTTATCTTCTCTCTCCATTTACTCCTCTGTACCTCATTCTCAGGGTGCCCACCATAAGCAGCCTCTCTGGCTCTAAATAGCAGTCACTAATTGTAGTGGGTTGAATGATGTTCCCCCCAAAAGTACATCCATCCAGGACTGCACCATGGTAACTTACTTGGAATAAGGGTCTTCTCAGCTATAATTAAGGTAACACTTTCAAGATGAGATCAGATTTTTGAAAGGCATTTAAAAATGGTTTACTTCCTTGATATTTAAAATCGATTGATATTTATAATGCTACTGCTTTTGGCATATATATATATATATATATATATATATATACACACACACACACACACACACATATATATTTCCTTTTCTTTCTGTGGGTTGCTTTTGCTTAATGTTTTAATGTTTTATAAGGAGCTTTCAATAGTCTGATTGGGAGAAAAAAATTTCTAAGGAAAAAAGAAAAAAAAAAAGATAAGATCATCCCGGATTACCAGGGTGGGCCCTAAATCCAATAAAGGGTGTTGTCCCTAAGAGAAAGGACAGGGACATTTGAGACACAGAGGCACAGGGGAGAAGCCCACATGAAGTCAGAGACAAGGACTGGAATGATGTGTCTACAAGCCAAGGAATGCCAGGAGCCATCAGAAGCCAAGAGAGGCAAAGAAGGATTCTCCTCTAGAGACATAGGAAGGAGTACATCCCTGCCAACACCTTGACTTCAGACTTCGGGCCCCGGATCTGTGAAAGAATACATTTCTGTTGTTTTAAGCCATCTAGTTAGTGGCAATTTGTATGGCAGCCCTAGGAAACTACTCACCACTCTTCTCTTTCTGATGCTAAGCCAGATATTTAAGAACAAAGAGAAAACAGACTAAACCATTGAGCCGCTTTGTCTTAGCAGCTATGTCTTGTTAATGAGAGGGTAGATTGCGTGCTGCATATTTTGAGTAGAGTCTGTACTCAACTATCTCCTTTTTGGAGGAGACTGCTTCTATTTGCCCATTCAATATGTGTGGCTGGTGGCCTAGGCAACTTCGTTTAAAGAAATCTCACTGGATTCTAATATAACCATCCAGCTGGAAGGGGAGGGGCATCAAAGAAAGGTTAAATGCCTTTCATCATGTGTTGTCTTTTCTCATTGGCTTGCTTTTCTCTCTCATGTGGTATTACAAGTGTGGCACCTCATCCCCAGCGTACTCCCGCTTCCGTCTTGGGAAGGCCTACGGTCAGGCCTCAAGAACCAGGTAACCGCCAGTTCTTAGGAAGAAACAGCCTCCTCTTTTTGTACTCTTCCTTGAGCTGATCTTTCCTTGCTTCTAACTCTCAGAATAGAAAAGTTCAAGGACAAAGATTAAGGTGCAGCCTAGAAGCCAGATGACAAATGGGCATACTTTGAGTCAAGGTCTTAAGCTACCAAGGTTGAGTCTTTTTGGTTACTTAGCCTATTCAGCATAGGACTAGCTAAAGCCTTAGCTAAATAATATCCATGTTGCCAGTTTGATCCTTTACATGCCCATGAACTTGCAGGGAGTGTGTATCAGTTATCCTGGCATCGGTTAGTGTTCATAGCTAGTTGTTCTCATGTCCTCTCCAAAGACTATATTTCTTCTTGATTTACACATGGTGCTCACTACCTTCCCCTCATCCTTTCCCCTCTCCTCTTACCCCACTGTGTTCATCACTGCACCAGCAAGAAGAGTTATTCACATCTTACTATTCAAACACAGCTTGGCACATCTGGACTCATGTTTTAGCTATGGCATGCAACTCTGACACTTCGCTTATGACAATGCATCCACAAGCAAACACCATAATCTTATAGAAATATGAAGGATCGTAGCTGGATGTTCTGAATCCATTTGGGGTACATGGGTACTAACCAGCAGGACCAGCGAGTTCACAGCGGGGGGCAGGGCCGCTCCAAATCCCATTCCCTTGACCATCACTTGTGCAGAGGATGGTGCTCTCCCCAATGAGGTTGAAGGTCATCCCTCTGTCTGGGTGGTGGTCACATGTGTACGTAATTTCCTTTCCATAGGGAATGTCTCCCTGAGAAGTTCCAGTATGGTGCCCATTAAGGATAGATGGAGGATTTGGACAAAAGATTTCTGGAAAAAACACAAGTGCTGTAAGTTGCATTACAACGTTAACATTTTAATCTGAGTTGATTCCACAATTATGGGATGATGTGACTGTGTTACCAATTAAAAAATTAACTCTCAGAAAGAGTATAAACCACAAAATAAATATATTAGTCTCTGTTGAGACGCTTCTAAGTGAAATGACACTGAAATCAAAGCCCAGAAGGGACTTAATCATCCTGAACTCTTTGGAGAGTTAAGACTTCTGGATAATTGAGAGCTCATTCTTTTAAAATAGACAAAAATCTTCTTAACCCCACTGAGAAGAAAATCATCCATTGAATAAGAAAATTATCTATTAATTCAACAGGAATTCTTTGAGGACCTACTCTGTATCAAATACAATTTTAAGTACAAGATAGAGAAAATATTTTTTGAACTCAAGGATCTTCACACCAGAGAAATCTTTCAAAATATATTATACATTTTCTATTTGTCTATCACTGATTTAATCTTTTCTTGATGACTTGAGGCTGTTATGCTCAAAAACACAATGGACGGTTATAGTAGTGCCATCACAATGAGTGAAACAAACCAATGGTCCTACGCAGGACCAGAAGATGCAGAAATGTCATGACTTTTGAGATATTTACTGGTTTTTATAGTTTTTTTTCCTCATTGAAGACATAACATTTCTTTTGAGTGTAGCTATCTGGAGAAACTCTTTCCCTTCTGATTTGATTTGTATTTGGGAAGAGGATACCAGCAGCTTGAAAGAATTATGAATAAACTGATCAAAAGGTGGAGTAGCTTAACCAATGTTTACACTCTAGTAATTGATTTTTGGTATATCTGGGTTCATGGGAGTATTCTTTTTTCTTTCATGCTTTTTAACTATATTCCAGGAAAGTAAAGATTTTCAAATAGCTGACTTCCAGATATGAAGGATAAAATTATCAAGTTTCATGATATAAATTAATACAAAATTTCCAAACACCTTTAGAGCAAAATATTCATTGGAAAAATTCTATTTTATACACACAGATTTTTCAATAGTTATGATCAGAAGATGAAGCAACATCCTGCTTGATTTCATGAAAAAATAAATGGGCAGATTGAATATATTAGTAGTGTTCTTGAATTTAACACATTATGTTTCTGTCCTCTTAAAAACAAATATAAACAACAGGAAAGCAAGGTCCTAGTCTGTGTTCTTTACAGGTGTAGTCCCAATGTCTAATTATTTTAGTAATAACACTTGGTATTATTTGAAACAGTCTATTTATGTGTTTCCTTGTCATTATATTTAAAGATTTAGTTATTGGGGGTGGGGGGAGAAGCCACAAACAGGAAAGGCCGAGGAAGAAGCAAAGAGACTCTCAAGCAGAGTCAGAGCTCAGCTCTGAGCCTGATGTGGGGCTCGATCCTATGATGCTGAGATTGCGACCAGAGCCAAAACCAAGTGTCTGACGCTTAACTGACCTTGCCACCCAGACGCCCCTGTTTGTTATTTTTTTCTCTTTCCTTCTACTCAAGCATGTAAACAACACAAAAGCAGGGTCCTAGTCTGTTTTGTTACAGCTGTATGCCCAGTGTCTAGAACACTGATTGTCACAAAGCAGGTGCTCAAAAAAATTTCTCAAAAAGACTGAGCCTAGGAATGAATAGAAGATTGAGGCAAGGATGAAATGCTATCATTTTTGACAGAAAAAATGCCTCAGGATCTAAATTTCCCTCTGCCTATGAAGAATTTCTCTCCATTTGTAGCACACATGACGCTTATAAACATTTATAGGATGATCCCCAAAACTCGTGATGCTCAGATTTATTTCCCCCAGAAACAATCCTTGCAACAAAGAAAGATGTCGATACAAAGTGAAGATCAACAGAGGGGCAAATATTAGGGAATTTTATAGGCAAAACACACCAAACGGACAAACAAGCAAACAAAACAAGGAGGGAGAGGCCGATCTGAACAGGCATTCCTTGTACTCACGTTCACACACAGGAACACTGTGATTCCAAAGGCTTTCCATTCCAACCAAGACGCAGTAACTAGCAGAACTGCCCTTTAAGTGGAACCTGAGGAACAGAAACAGCAGTGACTGGGTGAGCGCACCGTTTCTCTCTCCCCTTCTGCCGAAATGCAGTTTATGGCCCAGTGAAATCCCAGGTGGAAAAGCCCAGCTCCCTGGCTTGCTCAGGCGACAGAAGCTGCAAAATCAGAACTTGTGGCAAGATTGCGGTTTCCAGTGAGGACAGAGCAATAACGAGGGTCTCTGGTTGTCGACCTTCAGGAGGTCATCTGTGCCACCTGCCCTCTGACAGCTCCCCGTCTGCCTCTGTAAGGAGCTCTGCTCTCTAGGGCACCGCAGCACTCTCCGCTCTAGTGCATCAGGAGGAAAACAGCTCCTGATTCAAGTTGGTAAATCAAAGAATGGGAGGAAAGACATCAGAGACTGCTGTTTCTGGCCAACACATTTGGAATGTTCCTGAATGACGCCTGTGGCATATCCACAGTATTGATGAGTGAAGCCAAATTATCTAGGAAAAATAGGAAAAGGTGAGCAGAGAGGATTCTTTGGAGGCCCATCCTCCTAAAACATCTGCTTATTGTCAGAGCAGCGCCTGCCTGGATTGCCTCCGGGTCCTTGCTGGGTGACAGATATTAGCTGCCTGCCACGGAGTCCTCGAAATATACTGAGGACAAGTGCTCTGCTGTCCATGCTTTTTACCTGTCAGTGGTGCTGGAACATAATGCCAAGGTCATTAAAATTCCCATTAACAGCTCATGAACTATGGAAACATGAGCATCAGTCTTCATACTCCTTCAGTGTGACCTAATTCTATTCAGATGACATAGAATTAGATTGAAAAACACTCCTAGTCACTCTTTCGTTCCTGTTCCAAATTCCACTACTGATTGGTTTATACTTTTCTTGAAACAATCCTTGCATGTTACTTATCTTATAAATAACTGTCTTTGATATGCCAACTTTCTTTTTAACACCGCTCTGCAATATTTATCCCTTCATGCCTACAAATTACTTTTCATTCATACATGTAATGTTTCCCCTAAATATTCAAGATCTGTTGTTCTACTTCTGCTGGTCAACAGTGTATTTACCGTTGTTCCTTCTGAAGCACCTGTTCATGGTTCTATCTGGATCCTACCATACTTCCCAGTCACTGTGTCAGCTATTAGTCCTTTCTGGTACTTCTTTCCATTAGGCAGCTTTCTCTTTAGCTGGACCCCCTTTGCCCCCGGTGTCAGGATAGGAGCATCGAGTACTGAGTCCCTGTCTCTCTGCCAGGTCGCACTCACCCCTCTTCACAAACGAAGGACACTTTTGCCCCAAGTTGGAAATTAGGTGGAAAGAGCACACGGCCGTTAGGGAGTTGTTCCAGGAAGTCGGCACATGATTTCACTAGGAAAACAACAACAACAACAACAAACAGAAGTAAGACTGTCATGTGAGGACCAAAAGGATTGATCTGCAAACAGATGAAGGTGTAGGCACCTGTACATCTCGGGGCTGCTGGGCTCCAGTCTCCCTGGGGCGAACAGCGCAGAGAAGCAGCCCCTCGGAGATCATACCCAGGCTCACAGCGGTAGAACACTTCCTGCCCAGGGGAAAAGTTGGCCTCGTTGCCTGCAGTGTGCTTACCGTGCAGAATTTCTGGAGGTGGCTGACATACTGTGGAAAGAACAGGTGCGCAGTACCAGTCAGTTATGCGGAAATGCCTTTTGCTACATTCTATCCTTTCCGAGGTGTTACAGACTCATCAGTAAAGGGGTTCAGGTGTAACAAAGGAAATCAAATGATACTCCCACCCCCTCCTTTTACTGTTATGGAAGTTCAGAATATAGAAGGGAGGCAGCCAAAGTGCTCCCAGCTAGTAAGGGGCTGGTAATTCAAACTGCGCTCTTCTGGGCACAAGGTCAAATTCATGACCAGAACCCCAGGGGCACTTTCTCTAGTGCTGGCTGGTCAATATGGAATTATTAGCCTTACTGGAAAGGAGTGCTGTGACGAGTAGGTGAGTTAAGGCATTTAAAGTGCTTATTGCCCAGCTGACTGGGAGGTGCCCCTCAGGTGTCAGGATAGCTGAGCGATACTGGAGCTGGTATTTTGCCCTGAGGATTGCTCTATACGAGAGTCCCAAATGTCTCCTTCTTCGATTGATGAAGCTCCTGCTTTCAAAGGGAAGGCACGTATCCATAAGCACACAAACGCACACACACACGCATACTTTCTTAATTTCATGCTTCATCGCACAGCACTAACTTGCACGGATCACCATGCATCCTTCTCCCAGAACAAACACTGATCTCCTGATCCTCTTGCAACCCATGCCCTTTGTCCGTGCCTTCATAGCCGCTGTCAGACTCACCCCTAGAGCAGCTTGGCAGCTCTGGCCCCCATTTGTTTTGGGCTTGGCATTGCACGCTGGACGGTCCTTTCAGGACAAAGCCGGGCTCACAGGTAAACCTCACGATTTCATGTAGGGAAAATAAGGTTTTGTTCTCAGATACCCTTATTGCATGTTCGATGTCTGGAGGTGTGCATTTATCGGGTATGATGCACCGAGGGGGAGGGCCGCTCCATATGCCAACGCGATTGTCTTTGCTGGTGCAATATATTGAGGAGCTGCCCACAAGCTCAAACAGCTTCTTCCCTCTCGGTCCAGGATGGCAGCGATAGGTCACCACGGTTCCATATGGAAACGATTCTCTGCCGCTGCTAAAGAATTTTCCATTGGCAATGGCTGGGGGTGGCGCACAAGGAATAGCTGGGAAAAGATATGGCAACTTAAATAATGGTGAATCAAAATACTTAGTCCGAGAAACGCAATGAGTAGAACAATTTTACATTTGTTATTAGTTTTTAATCTTTATTAATATGTAGATACATTTTTACAAGTTGTGATTTCCGTGGGTGTAATAGCAAGCCTTCTGCCTTTCCTACTTACCCTACTCCTCAGGAGCATATGCATTTAAAATAATCCACATTCCATTCATTTTAGATAGCTCTTAGATCATATTATTACACCATAGTGTGCACAGTTTTCCCCTACTCATTTTCATTTGCCTTCTTCTCCTTCTTCTTCTTCTTCCTTTCCCCTCCTCCTCCTTCCCCTCTGCCTCCTTCCCCTCCTCCTCCTCTCTTTTTTCTTAAGTAGGCTCCAAGCCCAGTGTGGAGCCCAACATGGGGCTCAAACTGACAACCTTGAGATCAAGACCTGAGCTGAGATCAAGAGTCAGACACTTAACAGACTGAGCCACTCAGGTGCCCCTGGATGTATTTCTTCTAATTCTGCATGGCTCTATTTTATGTTTCTTAAGCAATTCTCTATAGTCATTTTTTAACATGACTCTTCCCTTCTAAGGTTTCCAAACCATAGTTGGAAACATTTAGGTTACTTTAACATTTTGCTATTATAAAGAATGAAACAATGAAAAGGGTATAGTGAACTCCTTATAAAAATCTGTGTTTATTTCCCAAGTGTAAATTGTAAGAAGTGGGTCAACATATATGCCCAATTTGAGGCTTATGGTACATGGGGCCTTTCAAGAGGTTTTGTGGAACTCTAAGTAAGTGAAAGTGTTGATTCATCCACAGCTTCACCAACCTTGGAGAGTATCACTTTAAAAAATCTTGACTAATTTGCCAAGCAGAAGGATTGTTATACTGGGGTTAGCACAATCAACATTACTCCAAATTAATTGAAGGGAAACAAAAGCTTGAAGGCTTTTATGCATTCAAATCCCAGATTCAGAAAAGGCACAACATAAGGAAAGAGTTGCCAGAAACCCCGTAGGTATCGAGGGATAGAATGCACAAAAGGAATTCAATTAAGATTTATATAACTTTAGGGGGAAACTTAGAATCTATTGGTAAAGGTAATAGGAAGGAGCATTTCAACTCACTCTCACAAATCGGTGGGTCGTTATCCCAGACGACAGTGTTGTCTGAGATGACGCATGCAATAGAGGTCTTACCAATAAGTCGGTATCTAGAGGGAAAGAAGAATGAATGTTATTTTCCCTGTTCATTCTCCTTCTCAAATTGCTGCTTACAAGAGATTGCAATCTTGGAGAAATCGGAAGGACAATTTCCATTTGTCATAGTACTATCCCTTTCCCAAATTGTAGATCTTTATTTGGACTTAAATTTTTTATTCAGGGCTTCTAAGCTAAATGGGCCCTCTCCTCTTTATTACTTTAAGCTACATTTTTGTTTCAACCTCAAGTGTTGAAGACTCATCACACTAGAACCAAAGGAAATCTGAGCAGAACAAAAGAGGTGAACACGGATTTCATATTGATCCCTCTTACACTGTTGGTGGGAAAAAAAGGTGGTACAGCAACTTTGGAAAACAGTGTGGAGGTCCCTTAAAAAAGTTAAAAATTGAGCTACCCTATGATCCAGCCATTGGACTACTGCGTATTTACCCTAAAGATACAGACGTAGTGAAGAGAAGGGCCATATGCACCCCAATGTTCATAGTAGGATTGTCCACAATAGCTAAATTGTGGAAGGAGCCGAGATGCCCTTCAACAGATGACTGGATTAAGAAGATGTGGTCCATATATAGAATGGAATATTACTCAGCCATCAGAAAGAACGATTACACAACATTTGCAGCAACAGGGACGGGACTGGAGGAGATAATGCTAAGTGAAATAAGTCAAGCACAGAAAGGCAATTATCATATGGTTTCACTCACTTATGGAACATAAGAAATAGGGAGATCGGTAGGAGAAGAAAGGGAAGAAGAAAGGGGGAGCAAACAGAAGGGGGAATGAACCATGAGAGACTGTGGACTCTGGGAAACAAACTGAGGGCTTCAGATGGGAGGGGATGGGGTATTGGGATAGGCTGGTGATGGATATTAAGGAGGGCACATATTGCATGGTGCACTGGATGTTATACACAAATAACGGATATTGGAACATTACGTCAACAACTAAGGATATACTGTATGGTGACTAACATAACATAATAAAAAATTACGATAAAATTAAAAAAAAGAGAGAAAAGAAAATGTTAAAGGCAGACATTCTCAGTTAGCATGCCACAAACTGTTCAACGTGAGCCATAAAACTTGGGAAATTTAAATTCCCCTCATTGAGAATGTCTTGCAAAACTATAGTAGAATATTAAAACCAGGATATTGACATAGGTATAATCCACCAATTTTATTCAAACGTCCTCAGGTTTGTTTATACTAACTTGTGTGTGTGTGTGTGTGAGGGTACTTACATCTATTCAATTGTTTATACAGACTATTTTTAAGAGGGGTTTTAGGTTCACGGTAATATTGACCAGTAATAGTTACCATATACTCCCTTTCCCTACACATGCATACCTTCCCACATTATCGACATCCCCCACCAGAGTGGTAGAGTTGGTTGCAATTGATGAACCTACATTGACACATCATTATCACCTGTGGTCCATACTTTACATTAGGGTTCACTCTTGGTGGTGTACATTCTATGGGTTTGGACAAATATATAATGACATGTATCTACCCTTACAGTATCACACAGAGAACTTTCACTGCCCCAAACATCTTCTGAGCTCTGCCAATTCCTCTTTTCCCCCTCCCAACCTCTGGTAACTATCAGTCTTTTTACGCCATATTTTCTTTTCCAGAATGCCACTTTCCTGGAATCGTACAGTATTTAGCCTTTTCAGATTGGATTCTTCCACTTAGTAAAATGCATTTAAGTTTCCTCCATGTCTTTCCATGGCTTGATAGCTCATTTCTGTTTTCCGGAGTGGGTTTATGATTTTATACTCCTATCAGCAGTGAATGGGTGCTCCAGTCCCTCTACCTCCATGCTAGCATTGGGTGTTTTCACTAGGGTGTATTCTAACCATTCAGATATGTGTGCAGTATTGTTCCATTGTTGTATTAATTTGCATTGTCCTAATGGCTAATGAAGCTGAATACCTTTTCATGTATTTACTTTCCGTGGATATATTCTCTTCACTGAAATGTCTGATCATGTCCATATGGGGTTCCATAGTGTACCTCCATTGAAACCCCAGAATCCCACTTCTATTGGCAATAAGGTCTTGGCAGATATAACAGCTAATATGAGGTCATACTGGATTAGTGTGGGCCCTAATGCAAAGACTGTTGTCTTCAGAAGAAGAAGGACATTTGGACAAGGAGACAGACAGAGGGAAGACAGTGTTAACCTATAGAGAGGCAAAGCCAAGTGAGAACAGAGGCAGAGATACGAGTGATGTGTTTGTAGCCAAGTGATGCCGAGGACAGCTGGCAACCACCAGAAGCTAGGAGGAAAGCATGAAATGGATTCTTCCTCAGAGCTCCCAGTAAGAGCCAACCTGCTGTCACCTTGGTTTCAAACTTCTTCAATTCTATCCCTAACTTGCTGTGAGTTTGTATCATGAATTGGTATTGGATTTTGCCAACTGCATTTTCTGAGTCAACTGATAGGAACATACACATTTTCTTCTTTAGTCTGTTTATAGAGTTGATCGAGTTGATTGATTTTTGAATGTTGAATCCATCTTGCTTACCTGGAGTAATTTTCACTGTGGTCATTGGATGCAATTCTTTTAATGCATTGTTGGGTTCGATTTGCTAATATATTATAGATGCTAAAAACATCGTCAATAAAGTATAGCAAATCAAGTCCAGAAGTATATAAAAAGGATCATATACAATGACCAACTGGGATTTCTTCCAAGTATGCAATTACTATTTCTACAGAGACAGAACTCACAGTAAGCTCTTTTCTTTCAGTACTTGAACTAGGTGGGCTCCTTCCTTCTGGTCTCCATATTTTCAGATAATAAATCCACCGCCGTTCAAATTGTGTTCCCCTATAACCAGCATGTCCTTTCTCTCTCGTTGCCCCTAAGAATTTTTTTTTCGAGGGGATTTGTAATTACTTATTGAAGCGATTTTATGATGGCTGCCTTAAAATCTTCGTTAGAGAGCTCCAGCGTCTACTTCCTCTTGGTCCTGGCATCAGTGGATTATCTTTTCTCAGTGAAGATGTGATTTTCCTGGTTCTTGAAGTGACACGTGATTTTCTATTGTACCCTGAACATTTTGGATATAATGTTAAGAGACGCTTGATCTTATCTGAATCTATTTTAGCGTGTCACCACCCTCTTTAGAGCTGTGTGTACATTCTGGCCATCTTTCATGGGCTTTGGTTCCAATAACTTTAATTTTCCAGTCTTGCAGTGCTATTCTGCTGCTTCCTTCTCATGGCTCCACATACATTCCTCATGGGTCCCTGCTGATGCTGCCTGTGGACAGTGGAGGTCTTCTCTGAACTGCCTGCTGTCAGTAGGGTAGGAATGGGAGATGTTGGGACTTTAGATGGAGAGTAAGCTCTCTGGCCTTCTCTGGCTATCTGGGGAGGGTGCAGGTCCCCCTTCATTTGTGTTGTTGCCACCAGGGGAGGGAAGCTTCTATCTGGGCTGCATTTTGCTGCTGAGTGGAGAATCAGGAGACACGGGCCTGGGAGGCTTTCTCCCAGTGGATGGAGGATCCAGAAACCACGAACATGGTTTCCGTTCTGCTGCTGGGTTGGTGGCTCCCTGCCGTGGGTGTGGGGTCAAGAGATGCTGGGCCTGCATTGTTTTCTGCAGCTGTGTGGAGGGCTGGGACGCTGGGCCATGAGTGGAGGGGTCCTCTTACTGCCGGCTTGAAGTCTCAGTCTCAGAATAGGGCCCAGTGCTGCTGGCTGGTGTGGGGCATGAGGCAAAATTCTCATTGGGACTAAAGCCCAGGTCTTCCCATTGATACAACTGCTGGTGGACTGGGACCTGCTGTGGGACTTGAGAGTGATAGACTCCCCACCCCCATCCCTGATTTCTGCTTATGCTGTTCTTGTGGGCAGATTGGGCCACTATATCCATCAATGTGTCTTCCCACAACAACCTCACTGAGGTTCCCTTTTCCTGTTCCTTTGACCAGAGAACAGGCTTCACTCTCCCTCTCTCTCCGCTGCCTGTTGACTATTCAGGGTGGTATTCCTTTCCAGCACCCAGTCTGAGAGATAAAAAGAAAACTCAGGGTCCTCACTATGGTGTCAGTCTTTAAGATCTGTGGTTCCCCAGTCCCTCTTCTTTCCACCTTTCCAAGTCCTTTTATGCTTGCATGTTGAGCAGTTTCCAGGGTACTTAGTTACATGTAGAGAGAGACTCAGGGAAAGGTGAGTCTGCCCATCTTGTCCTGGAACTGGAAGTCCTAGTAATTGTTCTTTAACTCTGATTACAAAAGTTAGTACATATACATTGTATTCAAAAGTGAGAGATACAGAAACCCCCAATACTGAAAAACAAGATCACCCAAACTCTATCTTACAGAAATTAGCATAAAGTTTAAGGCAGGCCTTCTTAAAAGTTTTATGTGCATCAAAATCACCTGGGTATCATGTCAAAACGTGATTCAGATTCAGTAGGTGTGAAGATTCTGCATTTCTACTAAGCACCCAGGCGATGCTGACCTTGCTGGTCTGTGAGCCATACTTTGGATGACAAGGGCTTACAGACAATCTTACAGTCTTTTGTATAAGGAGATACACATATAACAAGGACATCGGTTGTCCTTCTCCTACACGGACTAATTTTTCTGTATTTGTTTGTTCAGTTGGAAATGATACTTAAAAATTTTATCCTACTGTGTTACATCCATTAAGATCCATAGGAATTTGTTTTCTCAATTTTTGTAGGTCAAGATGGAGACATTTAACTAAAATGCTATCCCTTTAAAATTTTTCCTTAACTTCTAGCTTCCTATATTTATTACACAAATTCATAAATAAATGTGATTACATCAATTCAATGTACTATTGGATATATTTGCAAATTCAAATTTGTCACAATTTTCTTACACCCATGTATTGCATGGAGGGAGGTAAATGTAGTGATTAACCTCAGAATTTATTTCTGAGAATTTATTTCTTAGTTGTGGATCATAGCAAAATAAGTATGAAAACCACTGTCCTAGACAAACTTTTTCACACGGGCACTAGGAGACATGTGTACTTCTTTTGGGGAATGCTTATGATAGGCAAAACAAAACAAACTAAAACAAATGAGAAATAATCCAAATATAAGAACCAAGAAGAAATAAATTGTGGCTTATCCATTCAAGGAAATGAATTACAGAACCACATGTATAATTGTCAGAAACAAAATATTCAGTAGAAAAGCAAGTTGCAGAGAAGTGCATTTAACATCATGTCATTTATATACAGCTCAAAATATGTAAAGCTAAATCTAAACTGAGCAGGCCTATGTATGGGAGAAAACGGAAAACAAATGCAAGGGAGTGAGTGACACAGAATTCAGGATGCTGATTTCCAGAGAGATTCTGGAGGTGGAGGAATGGGAATTGGGAAAGGCACCTAGGAGGTTTCTAAGGTACTAGCAATGTTTCTTACAGTGGATAGAGTATACGCTGAAGTTCTGTATTGTTATCACCCATTTTAATGATCACTTATTTTATATGGCTTTTAAGTAAGCTAGAAATAATGAAAACAACGCAGAAGTTAAGGTATAAGGTAAAGGAGTCTCCCTAGTTCTTTCCTTAAACCAAGAATATGCCCACAGCAAATTTCTGCACTGGGTACATTTCTGGAGGGGGGCTATAACAATCAAGATTTGCCTGTCCATCACATTGGCTCCATCATCCTAAACAATTCATTCTTCCCCACTTCTGAGTCCACCATCTCCAGCTCTTGTTGCTTTGGGGGAAGAATATATGCACGGATCCACTCATGTTTGTTCCATTGGCTTCTTTAGAGAACAGGTCCTTCTCATTTCATGACTGCTTCTCTGGGTTTTAGGTGCACTAATCTGGTGTGCAATAGGCATCTTTCCTGCCCACCCCTAAGTTTCTAGCATGGATACAGGTTTTCCCTATTTTTCAAATCTTTGTTTAGTCATTTCAAATGTAATTAAATACCTGGATTCAAGCCACCACCTCGGCTTACAAATGATACTGCTGTGTTTTAAATGGACAGGTAGACTTTCTAAGACTCTTGTTTAGAGACTGGTGCTACAATTCTGGAACTGTCATCCCCAACGATGCTGCGGCCAACTCACCCTTCATTACAGGCGTAATGAACAGTGGATCCAAACCGGGTGTCTCCGTTTACGATCATTTTGCCATTTAAGGGTTCTGCAGGAGTGCCACATGACTTACCTAGGGGAGAGAAGCAGAATTTGGGGATTGGGTATAGAACTCTCCGATCTTCTCTCAATAAGAACATAAGGTCCCAACCTGGCTGGAACTTACTGAAAATCACTTGTCGCTCTACAGATTTTGCCACCTGGAAGAAACTTACAAGACAGCCTCAGGGTCAGCCACCTACTAAGCTCCAAGTTCACAAAAGACCTCCCTTCCTGATCGATCTCATGCCTGCATCGTGCCTTCCCAGAAAATCGTAAGCTTCACTTATTACCAAGGTGGTTATTTTGTCATTCAGCCAGTGTAAATCAAGGATCTCAATGTCTGGAATTCTCTCCCCACCTATGCTTTTCTTTTCTTTTCTGAGTCATTCGTGACCTAGTTCCAGTGGGGACAATGGGAAACCCCTACTGAATGGAGATTTTCCCTGCATCGTGCCTTGTGATGGTCATTTCTCATGAAATGAACTTGCGATGAAGGTGCCAGCAAGTGAGGGGTAGGCAGATGTGACAGACAGAGAAACTCTCCCATGTGCTCTACTTGAGGCAACTTTAACGAGTCATATGTGTCTTAGTTCCAAAATCTGAAGAATTGAATCAGCTCTTATGAATGCTTGATTGACACAGAGGAGTTCTCAGTCCAGAGGTACTTACGTTTACAGATGTTTTCAGCGCTTGACCAGACTGAGTTCGGTAGGCAGGTGATAGAGAACACTCTCTTCTGGTAACCAGGGCGGCACTCATACTTCAAAGATGTCCCAATGGGAAACTCATACTCGTCAGTCGGATTTGCAGGCTTGGCAAAGGGAAGCTGTTCCGGGGCTTTGCATTTACCTGGAGGCCAAGACCACAGTGACATCCCAGTGAAAGGAGAAACTTCTACTCTACTTCCTCTTTCCCAATATGCTTCATAGATGTGATCAAAGAAAAGAGCACCTTAATAATGTTAAAATGATTGCTTCTCTCAGCAGTGATCTTAGAAATGAGCTTCTTATTTCATTTTTCAGCTTTATTTATTTATTTTGAGAGAGAGAGAGAGAGAGAAAGAGTGCACATGAGAGGGAGGACGGGCAGAGAGAGAGAAAGAATCTCAAGCAGACTCCCCACTGAGTGCAGAGCCCAATGCGGGGCTTGATTCCAGGCCCTCAAAATCATGACCTGAGCCAAAGTCAGCCACTTAACCAACTGAGCCACCCAGGTGACCCTGTCCACAATTCTTAATAACTATGTTGAGCACTGCTCAACTTCTCAAACCTTAGAGTTCAACTGTAAACCACTACCTCATTTCTTCTTCTACAATAACGTTCATTTGATACTTAATCACAGCCACTGTTAAAAACCCAGTTCTGCCAACATTTCTTGTCATCAAGAGGAACCTACAGAAAGAAATAAAATAAAATAAATGGAATCTCTTGCCTCTCACGTAGCCAGGAGCTACAGGTAGCTAGAGTTGCACAGTATCTGAGAGATACCAAGTTCCGCTGTTTCCCCCCAAAATTAAAAATAGTGCATAGGTCTCCTGTGCGGTCCTGGAGGCTCCCAGGGCACATCAGCCCACATTTTGGGAAATGCAGCACTCTGCTAATCTTTGTCTGTAAAGTGGGTTTGTCTATTTGTATTTAATAGAACTGTTGATGTATTTAGGATTGGATCTATCATCTTACTATTTGATGTTTACTTGTCCTCTTTCTTATGTTCTTTATTCTCTTCTATTTTGCCTCATTTTGATTACGAATTATATTTATTAATTTACTGTTATTTCCTTTTTTTAAAAAAGATTTTTTTTATTAAAAGAGAGAAAGACTGAGCAGGGGGAGGGACAGAGGAGAGCTGGAGAGAGAGAATCTCAAGCAGACTCCCTGCTGAGCGTGACCTGAGATCATGACCTGACCCAAAATCAAGAGTCAGATGCTCAACTGACTGAGCCACCCAGGAGTCCCTATTGTTATTTCCTCTCATTAGATTATTTGTTACACATTCTTTTACAGCTCCGTTAAAGATAACATGCATCCTTATCATTAACATGCAGTGAACAACTATCATTTCCCTGAAATGCAAGAACTATAGAAATGCTAACTCCATTTACCTCCTTCCTGTCTTCTGTTCTATCACGATTATGTTTTTAAATTCTACATATATTTTACATTCCCATTAGTCATATTCAACGTACACACCGCCAGCTGTTTGCTGGGCTACAGCCATTTGCTACTAAGCTGGACCCTAATGGTAATAGATTCCCTCAGCAGGCTCAGCTAGGATTTTGAAAATCTGGAGAAATGTGTGGTTGCCTAAACAACGAGCTCCCAAAGACATCCATGCCCTCATCCTTAGAGCCGGTGAATGTGACCTAATATGGCACCAGGGCTTTGCAGATGTGATTACATTAAGAATCTCATGATGGGAAGATTATCCTGGATTAGCTGGGTGGCCGTATGTGCAATCACAAAGGTCCTTAAAAGAGGGAGGCAAAGGATCAAAGACAGAAGAAGGACATTTAAAGATGCTGCTGGTGTTGGCTTTGAAGGTAGAGAAAGGTGGCCATGAGCCAAAGTATGCGGGCAGCCTCTGGAAAAGAAAAGAGCTAGGAAACCTAATCTCCTTGGAGCCTCCAGAAGAAACACAGTAGAAGTAGCCTTCCAGTAGAAGTAAAATGCCTAGTCATATGGCACATTTGTGTGTAGCTTTTTAAGAAACTGCCAAACTGCTTTCCAAAGTGGTTGCATCATTTTACCAAGGAGCAGTGACTCCAGGTACTTCACCTTGTTGCTGACCCTCGGTATGGTCAATTTTTAACATTTTAGCTATTCTGGTGGGTGTATATTGTCATCACATTGTGGTTTTTGTCTTGGGTGACACAGTCCACTTGGCAATACTCCCAATTCAAACTCTCCATTCAAGGTAGATGGGTTGTTCTGTGATAGAACCACAATTTACTTATTATTACTTCCATGTCCTTGGTCAAACATAAATCGTCAACCTGGAGGACACTCTGCTCTCCATTCTGCATGTCCTACTCTTTTATGAAAAGATCTGCAAGTGTTTTATTTAAACATCTCTATCGGTAAAGAAAGAAAGAGCATGCACTTTAAAAAATTTTATATATTTACATTTTATATAAAGAAAAATCTTTATGTATTCATATATTAGTATACTATATAGTATAATTGGTATATTATATAATCTAATTTAATCTATAATATTATATATTCTAATAGATAATGTGGTATGTTATATATGACATATTAATTTAGTATATTACAATATATTTTGTAAAATATATATTATACAGATTAATGGATATTATAAATTATAAACCACATAAACCATAACAACTTAATACTATATATTAAATTATACTCATATTACATAGCTTAATAAAGCTATTATATATAATATATAATGCAATTATGTATGTTAATTATATAACAAATTGTAATGTCATGTTATGTAAGTAAACATAATGTAATGTACATATATAACGTTGTTATATAACAAAAATATAATTAGATTATATTACATATATTGTTTTTGGTAAAATATTAAATATATTTCAGTATTTGTATGTATTTAATAATTTCATATGTATAAATATATACATATATCTACATATAAAATATATAATAGATGGGTAGATATTATATAAACATAGAAATTTTAAAAATATGATACAGATAAAATAAACATTTTGAATGCTTTGCTAATCAGGAAGACCCAAGGCAGGCAGGTCCCAAGGCACTACTTATCTACCGTTCAGTGGGAAGACTGATTCTTTTAATGTAGACCTCTCAGCCTTTAAACAGGATCACCTGTATTCTCCATCTGCAAATGGCATCAGAGGGGAGTACCACCCCGATCTATAAACGACCCCTTCAGTGCGGTCTGTCCTCACTGGCGCACAGAGCTTGTGTGGACAATCACAGCCACGAACGAGCCCCTGATTGTCAGGCACTGTCATTTAATGCCAGACTGATAGGTAAAAGGAAGGAGTTGCCAAGAGCACAGGCTTGAACTCTACCTCTCTAGGGCATCTTGAGTTCCCATTGCCAAAAGTGAGACAAAGGGTCAACAAAATGCAGTCACAGGCTGAGCAGAACACTTAGAAGGAGCAAAAGGAATACAAACCCCTGCATCGGAGTTTCTTTAGTTATTTCCACTGCATCAAATCTGAAGTAAAATACAGCCATCAACATGTGTTTTTTGCTCTGCACACCCATCTGTCCAATAGAAATACAACTTTTTTTTTTTAAGCAGGTTCTATGCCCAGGAGGGAGCCCGATGCAGGGCTGCACCCACAACCCTGAGATCTAGACCCAATGGGCCGCTCAACTGACTGAGTGACCCAGGCACCCCAAAATACAACTTGGAATAGAGGTGGCAGGAAAGAGTGTTTTCTTTGGCGTTTGTTTTTAGTGTTTGAAAATAGTCTGTATAAAGTCTGGGCTTCACTGATTCTCCCCACTCTCTCCCTCCTCCTCTTCTCACTATCCCACACTCCTCACCCCAGTGGGAAGGGCCATGAGAGTACCACCAGTTGGGACGCAGCTTGGCACATCTAGAACCCAGCTGTTATTTGCCCAGCAGGTAATTCTGTGTGTCTGACTTTTATAGGAAAGCCACATTCCCAAGCAAAAATGACTGTCCCCATAGAAACAGGGAGGCTCTTGCCTAAATATTCTGATCTATATGGGGCATAGGGAAATGTGCACTGACCTGCAGGACCAGGGAGTTCACAGCGAGGGGCAGGGCTGCTCCAAACCCCATTCCCTTGACCATCACTTGTGCAGAGGATGGTGCTCTCCCCAGTGAGGTTGAAGGTCATCCCTCTGTCAGGGTGGTGGTCACACGTGTACGTAATTTCCTTTCCATAGGGAATGTCTCCCTGAGAAGTTCCGGTGTGGTGCCCATTAAGGATAGACGGAGGATTTGGACAAAAGATTTCTGGAAAAAACACAAGTGCTGTAAGTTGCATTACAACGTTAACATTTTAATCTGAGTTGATTCCACAATTATGGGATGCTGTGACTGTGTTACCACTTAAATAATTAGCTCTCAAGAAGAGTATGAACCACAAAATAAATATATTAGTCTCTGTTGAGATGCTTCTAAATGAAATGACACTGAAATCAAAACTCAGAAGGGACTTAATCATCCTGAACTCTTTGGAGAGTTAAGACTTCTGGGTAATTGAGAGCTCATTCTTTTAAAATAGACAAAAATCTTCTTAACCCCACTGAGAAGAAAATCATCCATTGAATAAGAAAATTATCCATTAATTCAACAGGAATTCTTTGAGGACCTACTCTGTATCAAGTACTATGTTAAGTCAAAGATGGAGAAAATCTTCTTTGAACTCAAGGATCCTCACACCAGAGAAATCTTTCAAAATATATTATACATTTTCTATTTGTCTATCACCGATTTAATCTTTTCTTGACGACTTGAGGCTGTTATGTCAAAAACACCATGGACGGTTATAGTAATGCCATCACAATGAGTGAAACATCCCAATGGTCCTATGCAGGATCCAGAAGATGCAGAAATGTTGTGACTTTTGAGATACTTACTGGTTTTTACATTTTTTCTTTCTCATTGAAGAAATACACATTTCTTCTTTTGAGTGTAGCTATCTGGAGAAACTTCTTTCCCTTTTTGATTTGATTTGTATTTAGGAAGAGGATACCGTAGCTTGAGAGAATTATGAATAATCAAAAGGTGGAATAGCTTAACCAATGTTTACACTCTAGTAATTGATTTTTGGTATATCTGGGTTCATGGGAGTATTCTTTTTCTTTCTTTCATGCTTCTTAACTATATTCAAGGAAAGTAAAGATTTTAATAGCTGACTTCCAGATATGAAGGATAAAATTATCAAGTTTCATGATATAAATCAATACAAAATTTCCAAACACCTTTAGAGCAAAATATTCATTGGAAAAATTCTATTTTATACACACGGATTTTTTAATAGTTATGATCAGAAGATGAAGCAACATCCTGTTTGATTTCATGAAAAAATAAATGGGCAGATTGAATATATTAGTAGTGTTCTTGAATTTAACACATTATGTTTCTGTCCTCTTAAAAACAAATATAAACAACAGGAAAGCAAGGTCCTAGTCTGTGTTCTTTACAGGTGTAGTCCCAATGTCTAATTATTTTAGTAATAACACTTGGTATTATTTGAAACAGTCTATTTATGTGTTTCCTTGTCATTATATTTAAAGATTTAGTTATTGGGGGTGGGGGGAGAAGCCACAAACAGGAAAGGCCGAGGAAGAAGCAAAGAGACTCTCAAGCAGAGTCGGAGCTCAGCTCTGAGCCTGATGTGGGGCTCGATCCTATGATGCTGAGATTGCGACCAGAGCCAAAACCAAGTGTCTGACGCTTAACTGACCTTGCCACCCAGACACCCCTGTTTGTTATTTTTTTCTCTTTCCTTCTACTCAAGCATGTAAACAACACAAAAGCAGGGTCCTAGTCTGTTTTGTTACAGCTGTATGCCCAGTGTCTAGAACAGTGATTGTCACAAAGCAGGTGCTCAAAAAAATTTCTCAAAAAGACTGAGCCTAGGAATGAATAGAAGATTGAGGCAAGGATGAAATGCTATCATTTTTGACAGAAAAAATGCCTCAGGATCTAAATTTCCCTCTGCCTATGAAGAATTTCTCTCCATTTGTAGCACACATGACGCTTATATAGGATGATCCCCAAAACTCGTGATGCTCAGATTTATTTCCCCCAGAAACAATCCTTGCAACAAAGAAAGATGTCGATCCAAAGTGAAGATCAACAGAGGGGCAAATATTAGGGAATTTTATAGGCAAAACACACCAAACGGACAAACAAGCAAACAAAACAAGGAGGGAGAGGCCGATCTGAACAGGCATTCCTTGTACTCACGTTCACACACAGGAACACTGTGATTCCAAAGGCTTTCCATTCCAACCAAGACGCAGTAACTAGCAGAACTGCCCTTTAAGTGGAACCTGAGGAACAGAAGCAGCAGTGACTGGGTGAGCGCACCGTTTCTCTCTCCCCTTCTGCCAAAATGCAGTTTATGGCCCAGTGAAATCCCAGGTGGAAAAGCCCAGCTCACTGGCTTGCTCAGGCGACAGAAGCTGCAAAATCAGAACTTGTGGCAAGATTGCGGTTTCCAGTGAGGACAGAGCAATAATGAGCGTCTCTGGTTGTCGACCTTCAGGAGGTCATCTGTGCCACCTGCCCTCTGACAGCTCCCTGTCTGCCTCTGTAAGGAGCTCTGCTCTCTAGGGCACCGCGGCACTCTCCTCTCTAGTGCACCAGGAGGAAAACAGCTCCTGATTCAAGTTGGTAAATCCAAGAACGGGAGGAAAGACATCAGAGACTGCTGTTTCTGGCCAACACATTTGGAATGTTCCTGAATGACGCCTGTGGCATATCCACAGTATTGATGAGTGAAGCCAAATTATCTAGGAAAAATAGGAAAAGGTGAGCAGAGAGGATTCTTTGGAGGCCCATCCTCCTAAAACATCTGCTTATTGTCAGAGCAGCGCCTGCCTGGATTGCCTCCGGGTCCTTGCTGGGTGACAGATATTAGCTGCCTGCCACGGAGTCCTCGAAATATACTGAGGACAAGTGCTCTGCTGTCCATGCTTTTTACCTGTCAGTGGTGCTGGAACATAATACCAAGGTCATTAAGACTCCCATAAACAGTTCATGACAGAGGGGGACAAGATAGCAGCAGAGTAGGGGACCTCGTTTTAAGGGGTCCCTTGAATTTAGCTGTATATCTATCCAACCATTCTGAACACAAATGAATTCAACCTGAGATGTAACAAGATTTATCTGGATCTCCACAAGCAGAGAAAGAGCTACTTTTACAAAGTAGGAGGTGCAGAAACTTGAATCAACCGGGGGAAATATCTGAAGATAAGCAGAGGGGGGAGGGAGCCTCCATAAGCCAGCCGCAGGAAAGTGATATAACACCAGAGCAAAAAAATTGGGACCCTTAGAAATCTCCTCTAGTAAGAGGCACCCCCTTCTGAAAAGGGCATGGGGGCAAATAGGGCAGACTTCTAGGCGGATCATTGTGGTGTCAGGATTCCAGGAGACTCAGAAAGCACGGGGGAGTCCGAACTGATAGAGTGCCCAAGCAGTGGAGCGGGGAGACTGGTTATGGTCAACGAGCCCAGAGGACTTTCAGCTCCAGGCACCGTAAACGGAGAGCTGAGCCATAGGGGGACCGCCCTCTGCGTGACCACCGGGAAAAGCACTAGAAGGTTCTGGCTGTCTGACATCCTAGGGGAAATAGAGAACGGCTTGCGCCCATGACAGGGACGGCTCTCAGGGCAGTGTGGCCCATGAGGAGACGCTGGGGACGGCACCCTCGTGAGGTAGGAGCTGTGGAGGAGGGTGCACGCGCGAGCCCACGGCCGCTGGCAGTGTGGAGTCACAGGGCACCGAGGCGCTCGCCGTCCTGTGACTCTCCCAGCAGAGGTGCAGTGGGCACGAATTGCGCTAGTCTGTGGAGTTTGGTACTCACAGAGGTGGAGACGATTGATCTGGAGTATTTGTTGGGGGGAGGGGGACCGCGACATTGTGGCTCCGGTCGGAGATTCCCACACCGCCATGTTTGCTCTGAACCTCTAAAGAGGAGCGGACAGATGCCAGGGAACAAAGGCCGGGCAGCCAACCAGCTCACATTAAGCCCATCCGCCTGACAAGGGGCGGGGCAGCTCCACCCAGGCAAAGACAGCTGAGAAGCCGGGCAGCAGGCCCCTCCCCCAGAAGACAGACTGGAAGAGCAGGTGAATGATAAGCTTATTTCCCACAGGACTGTACAACTCCAGCGCCAGGGGAAAATAATATAGGGAGCTCCAGGTGTTCCCTCACAACTCGTTTATACTTCAGGCTAAAATTTTACATTTCTTTTCTGTTTCTTTTCTTATTCTTTTTTCTCCTTTGTAACACTGCTCCCATTTCAAATAGATTCTTATTTCCCAACCTATGTTTTTAAGTCCCTTCTTAACTTTTATTTTTTTCACATATATGTTTTATAGATTTATGCCCCAGACTAGCCTGTTTTTCACTCTAGTCAACTTTATCTTGATATATATGTAAGTTCTGATTTCTTTGCAATTTTGGGATATAGTGTCTTCTAATACACAGACCAGAAATCAAGAAGGAATGGGCAGATCACCCGGCTGTGTCCACCCTGAGAGATTATAATCTCTCTCCCTGCCCCTCACCACCACCCTTTTCCGCCCTCTTTTCTTTTCTATTCTTTTCTCTTTCTTTTTTATTGTTTTGGATCATCTTGGCTTTGGTGGCAGATCTGTGATAGCTTTTGACCACTTTGTATTTTTTCGAAGGTGCATTTTGCTTGGCTCTTGGTTGATATTTTGGACTCTATACATTCCCTCAACCATCCCTCAACAGAATGACTAGGAGGAGGAACTCCCAACAAAGAAAAGAACCAGAGACATTGTCCTCTGCCATAGATCTAATGGATACGGATATAAGCAAGATGTCAGAGATAGACTTCAGGGTAGCAATCATGAAGTCAATAGCTAGGCTTGAGAAAAGCATTAGTGACAATATAGAATCTCTAAGGGCAGGAATGAGCTCTATTCAGGCTGAACTTAAAAATTCTATGAATGAGATGCAGTCTAAACTGGAAACTCTAATAGTCAGTCTAAATGAGGCGGAAGAACAAATTAGTGATCTAGAAGATAAGCTGATAGAAAGGAAGGAAGCTGAGGAAGATAGGGATAGGCAGCTAGTAGCCCATGAGAATAGACTTAGAGAGATCAATGATGCCATGAAACGTTCCAGTGTCAGAATTATTGAGATCCTTGGGGCACCTGGGTAGCGCAGTCGTTAAGCGTCTGCCTTCGGCTCAGGGCGTGATCCTAACGTTATGGGATCGAGCCCCACATCAGGCTCCTCCGCTGTGAGCCTGCTTCTTCCTCTCCCACTCCCCCTGCTTGTGTTCCCTCTCTTGCTGGCTGTCTCTGTCAAATAAATAAATAAAATCTTAAAAAAAAAAGAATTATTGAGATCCTTGAAGGGGGAGACAGAGAGACTAGAAGGTATATTTGAGGAAATCATAGCTGAAAACTTCCCTAATCTGGGGAAGGAAACAAGCATTAGTGTCCAAGAGGCAGAGAGGATCCCTTCCAAAATCCATAAAAATAGATCAATGCCCCAATATATTATAGTGAAGTTTGCAAATCTTAGAGCCAAGAAAGCTATCCTGAAAGGAGTTAGGAGGAAGAGATTTCTTACATACGGAGGGAGGAACGCCAGAATAACATCAGAATTATCCACAGAGACCTGGCAAGCCAGAAAGGGCTGGCAAGATATATTCAGGGTACTAAACGAGCAGAACATGTAGCCAAGAATACTTTATCCAGCAAGGCTGTCATTCAGAACAGATGGATAGATAAAGAGCTTCCAGGACTGGCAGAAACTGAAAGATTATGTGACCACTAAGCCAGTCCTGCAAGAAATATTCATGGAGATTCTATGAAAAAAAAAAAAAAAGAAAAAGAAAAGAAAGACCCCCAAGAGTAATATAGACCAAAAATTAACAGAGACAAACTATAGAAATAGGGACTTTACAGGCAATACGATGGCACTAAATTCATATCTCTCAGTAGTTACTCTCAGTGTGAATGGGCTGAATGTTCCCATGAAAAGGCACAAGGTTTCAGATTGGATAAAAAAGCAGGACCCATCTATATGCTATCTACAAGAGACTCATTTTGAACCTAAAGACACCTCCAGATTGAAAGTGAGGGGATGGAGAATCATTTATCATGCCAACAGACCTCCAAAGAAAACTGGGGTAGCAAGTCTTATAGCAGATAAATTAGATTTTAAACCAAAGACTGTAGTAAGAGATGTAGAGGGATGCTATATCATACCTAAAGATTCTATCCAACAAGAAAACTAAATAATTTTAAATATCCATGCCCCCAACATGGGAGAAGCCAACTACATAAACCAACTTTTAACCAAAGTAAAGAATCATATTGATAACAATATATTAATAGTAGGAGACATCAACACTCACAGCATTAGACAGATCATCTAAGCAGAAGATGAACAAAGAAACAAGAGCTTTGAAGGACACATTGGACCAGATGGACTTCGTAGATAATATACAGAACGTTCCATCCTAAAACAACAGAATACTCATTCTTCTCGAGTGCACATGGAACTTTCTCCAGAGTAGATCACATACTGGGTCACAAATCAGGTCTCAACTGGTACCAGAAGATTGAGATTATTCCCTGCATATTTTCAGATCACAATGCATTGAAACTGGAACTCAACCACAAGGGAAAATTTGGAAGGAACCCAACCACTTGGAGGTTATAAAGCATCCTGCTAAGGAATGTATGCACCAACCAGGAAACTAAAGAGGAACTTAAACAATTCATGCAAACCAATGAAAATGAAAACACATTGGTTCAGAACCTATAGGATACTGCAAAGGCAGTCCTCAGAGGGAAGTATCTAGCCATGCAAGCCTCTCTCAAAAAATTAGAAAAATCCCAAATGCAAAAGTTAACCTTACACCTAAAGGATCTGCAGAAGGAACAGCAAATAAAGCTTAAACCAAGCAGGAGAAGAGAAATAATAAAGATTAGAGCAGAAGTCAATGAACTAGAAACTAGAAGAACAACAGAACAGATCAACAAAACTAGAAGCTTGTTCTTCGAAAGAATTAACAAGATAGAGAAACCTCTGGCCAGACTTATCCAAAAGAAAAGAGAAAGGACCCAAGTTAATAAAATCATGAATGAAAGGGGAGAAATCACAACCACTACCAAGGAAATAGAGACAACCATTAGAACTTATTACCAGCAGCTACATGCCAACAAACTAGGCAATCTGGAAGAAAGAGATACATTCCTGGACACTTATAAACTATCAAGATTGAAACAGGAAGAAATAGACCATCTAAACAGACCAATAACTAGCAAGGAAATTGAAACAGTAATCAAAAACCTCCCAAAAAAGAAGAGTCCAGGGCCAGATGGATTCCCAGGGGAATTCTACCAAATATTTAAAGAAGAAATCATACCTATTCTACTGAAGCTGTTGCAAAAGTAGAAACGGAAGGAAAACTTCCAAACGTGTTGTATAAGGCCAGCATTCCCCTGAACCCAAAACCAAAGACCCCATCAAAAAGGAGAATTACAGACCAACAACCCTGAGGAGCATGGATGCCAAAATACTCAACAAGATCCTAGCCAATAGGATCCAACAGTACATTAAAAGGATTATTCACCAGGACCAGGTGGGGTTTATTCCTGGGATTAAGGGTGGGTCAACATTTGCAAATCAGTCAATGTGATTGATCACATTAACAAAAGAAGAGTCAAGAACCATATGATCCTCCAAATTGATGCAGAAAAAGTATTTGACAAAATACAGCATCCTTTCCTGACTAAAACTCTTCAAAATATAGGGATAGAGGGAACATACCTCAATATCATAAAAGCTATCCATGAAAAGCCCACAGTGAATATCATTCTCAATGGGGAAAAAATTGAGAGCTTTTCCCTTAAGGTCAGGAACACGACAGGGATGCCTAGTCTCACCACTTTGTCCAATATAGTACTGGAAGTCCTAGCCTCAGCAATCAGACAACAAAAAGAAATGAAAGGCATTCAAATTGGCAAAGATGTCAAACTACCTCTCTTTGCAGATGACATGATACATTATGTGGAAAACCCAAGAGACTCCATGCCCAAATTACAGGAACTCATACAACTATTCAGCAATTTGGCAGGACACAAAATCAATGCACAGAAATCAGTTGCCTTTCTATACACTCGAATGTGAAAGAAGAAAGAAAAATTAAGGAATTGATTCAATTTACAATAATAACAAAAACCATAAGATAGCTAGGAATAAACCTAACCAAAGAGGCAAAGGAACTATACTCTAGAAACTACAGAACACTTAATGAAAGAAATTGAGGAAGAAGACACAAAGAGATGGAAAAACACTCCATGCTCATGGATTGGAAGAATAAACATTGTAAAATGTCTATGCTGCCCAGAGTGATCTATGCTTTCAATGCCATCGCTATCAAAATACCATCAACATACTTCACAGAACTGAAACAAACAATCCTAAAATTTGTATGGACAAGAAAAGACCCTGAATTGCCAGGAGATTGTTGAAAAAGAAAACCAAAGCTCGGGGCATCACAATGCCTGACTTCAAGCTATATTACAAAGCTGTGATCATCAAGACAGCATGGTACTGGCATAAAAACAGACACATAGGTCAATGGAACAGAATAGAGGCCCCAGGAATGGACCCTCAACTCTATGGTCAACTAATCTTCAACAAATCAGTAAAGAATATCCAATGGAAAAAAGACAGTCTCTTCAATAAATGGTGCTGGGAAAATTGGACAGCCACATGCAGAAGAATGAAACTGGACCATTCCCTTACACCATACACAAAGATAAACTCAAAACGTATGAAAGACCTCAATGTGAGACAGGAATCCATCAAAATCCTAGAGGAGAACATGGGCAGTAACCTCTTCAACATCGGCCACAGCAATTTCTTTCAAGACATGTCTCTAAAGGCAAAGGAAACATAAGAAAAATGAACTTTTGGGACTTCATCAAGATAAAAAGCTTTTGCACAGCAATGGAACAATCAACAAAACCAAGAGGCAACCCATGGGATGGTAGAAGATATTTGCAAATGACATTATGGATAAAGGGCTGGTATCCAAGATTTATAAAGAACTTCTCAAACTCAACACCCAAAAAACAAATAATCCAGTCAACCAAAGGGCAGAAGACATGAACAGACACTTCTCCAAAGAAGACATACAAATGGCTAACAGACACAGAAAATGAATGTTCAACATTGCTAGCCATCAGGGAAATACAAATCAAAACCATAATGAAATACTACCTTACACCAGTTAGAATGGCAAAATTAACAAGATGGGAATCAACAAGTGTTGTCGAGGATGTGGAGAAAGGGGAACCCTCTCACACTGTTGGTGGGAATGCAGGCTGGTACAGCCACTCTGGAAAACAGGATGGAGTTTCCTCAGGATGTTAAAAATAGAGCTACCCTATGACCCAGCAATTGCACTGTTAGGTATTTACCCCAAAGATACAGATGTAGTGAAAAAAGGGGCACATGCACCCCAGTGTTCATAGCAGCATTGTCCACAATAGCCAAACTGTGGAAGGAGTCAAGATGCCGTTCAACAGATGAATGGATAAAGAAGACGTGGTTCATATATACAATTGAATATTACTCAGCCATCAGAAAGGATGAATACTTACCATTTGCATCGACGTGGAAGGAACTGGAGGGGATTATGCTACGTGAAATAAGTGAAGCAGAGAAAGACAATTATCATATGCTTTCACTCATATGTGGAACATAAGGAATAGCGTGGAGGCCCACAGGGGAAGGGAGGGAAAACTGAATGTGAAGAAATCAGAGAGGGAGACAAACCATAAGAGACCATGGAATCCGGGAACCAAACTGTGGGTTACAGAAGGGAGGGTGGTGAGGGGATAGGGTAACAGGGTGATGGGTATTAAGGAGGGCAGGCGTGGTGATGAAAACTGGCTGTTATACACAACTAAGGAATTGTTGAACACTACACCAAAAACTAATGAAGTATTATATGTAGGCCATTTGAACATAATAAAAAAAAAACCAGTTTGTGATATTACTTGAAATATGACAGTCAGGTTCATGCTCCTTCAATTTGGCCTAATTCTAATCAGATGACATATAATTAGATTGAAAAACACTCCTATTCACTCTTTCGTTCCTGTTCCAAATTCCACTATTGATTGGTTTGAAATTTTCTCAAAACAATCCTTGCATGTTACTTATCTTATAAATAACTGTCTTTGATATGCCAACTTTGTTTAAACAAAGGCTCTGCAATATTTATCCCTTCATGCCTACAAACTACTTTTCATTCATACATGTAATGTTTCCCCTAAATATTCAAGATCTGTTGTTCTACTTCTGCTGGTCAACAGTGTATTTACCATTTTCCCTTCTGAAGCACCTGTTCATGGTTCTATCTGGATCCTACCATACTTCCCAGTCACTGTGTCAGCTATTAGTCCTTTCTGGTACTTCTTTCCATTAGGCAGCTTGCTCTTTAGCTAGACCCCCTTTGTCCCCGGTGTCAGGATAGCAGCATCGAGTACTGAGTCCCTGTCTCTCTGCCAGGTCGCACTCACCCCTCATCACAAACGAAGGACACTTTCGCCCCAAGCTGGAAATTAGGTGGAAAGAGCACACGGCCGTTAGGGAGTTGTTCCAGGAAGTCGGCACATGATTTCACTAGGAAAACAACAACAACAACAACAACAACAAACAGAAGTAAGACTGTCATGTGAGGACCAAAAGGATTGATCTGCAAACAGATGAAGGTGTAGGCACCTGCACATCTCGGGGCTGCTGGGCTCCAGTTTCCCTGGGGCGAACAGCGCAGAGAAGCAGCCCCTTGGAGATCATAGCCGGGCTCACAGCGGTAGAACACTTCCTGCCCAGGGGAAAAGTTGGCCTCGTTGCCTGCGGTGTGCTTACCATGCAGAATTTCTGGAGGTGGCTGACATACTGTGGAAAGAACAGGGGCGCAGTACCAGTCAGTTATGCGGAAATGCCTTTTGCTACATTCTAACCTTTCCGAGGCATTACAGACTCATCAGTAAAGGGTTCAGGTGTAACAAAGGAAATCAAATGATACTCCTACCCTCTCCTTTTACTGTTATGGAAGTTCACAATATAGAAGGGAAATCATATGATAATTGTCTTTGTCTGCTTGACTTATTTCACTTAGCATTATCTCCTCCAGTGCCGTCCATGTTGCAGCAAATGTTGAGAATTCGTTCTTTCTGATAGCTGAGTAATATTCCATTGTATATATGGACCACAACTTCTTAATCCAGTCATCTGTTGAAGGGCATCTCGGTTCCTTCCACGCTTTGGCTATTTTGGACAATGCTGCTATGAACATTGGGGTGCATATGGCCCTTCTCTTCACTATGACTGTATCTTTGTACTATGAGAAACAAGCTGAGGGCCTCAGAGGGGAGGGGTGTGGGGGAATGGGATAGACCAGTGATGGGTAGTAAGGAGGGCACGTATTGCATGGTGCACTGGGTGTTATACGCAACTAATGAATCATCGAACTGTACATTGGAAACCGGGGATGTACTGTATGGTGACTCACATAATATCATAAAAAAACATTAAAAAAAAAAGAATATAGAAGGGAGGCAGCCAAAGTGCTCCCAGCTAGTAAGAGGCAGACTATTCAAACTGCGTTCTTCTGGGCACAAGGTCAGATGCATGACCAGAACCCCAGGGGCACTTTCTCTAGTGCTGGCTGGTCAATATGGAATTATTAGCCTTACTGGAAAGGAGTGCTGTGCCGAATAGGTGAGTTAAGGCATTTAAAGTGCTTATTGCCCAGCTGACTGGGAGGTGCCCCTCAGGTGTCAGGATAGCTGAGCGATACTGGAGCTGGTATTTTGCCCTGAGGATTGCTCTATACGAGAGTCCCAAATGTCTCCTTCTTCGATTGATGAAGCTCCTGCTTTCAAAGGGAAGGCACGTATCCATAAGCACACAAACGCACACACACACGCATACTTTCTTAATTTCATGCTTCATCGCACAGCACTAACTTGCACGGATCACCATGCATCCTTCTCCCAGAACAAACACTGATCTCCTGATCCTCTTGCAACCCATGCCCTTTGTCCGTGCCTTCATAGCCGCTGTCAGACTCACCCCTAGAGCAGCTTGGCAGCTCTGGCCCCCATTTGTTTTGGGCTTGGCATTGCACGCTGGACGGTCCTTTCAGGACAAAGCCGGGCTCACAGGTAAACCTCACGATTTCATGTAAGGAAAATAAGGTTTTGTTCTCAGATACCCTTATTGCATGTTCGATGTCTGGAGGTGTGCATTTATCGGGTATGATGCACCGAGGGGGAGGGCCGCTCCATATGCCAACGCGATTGTCTTTGCTGGTGCAATATATTGAGGAGCTGCCCACAAGCTCAAACAGCTTCTTCCCTCTCGGTCCAGGATGGCAGCGATAGGTCACCACGGTTCCATATGGAAACGATTCTCTGCCGCTGCTAAAGAATTTTCCATTGGCAATGGCTGGGGGTGGCGCACAAGGAATAGCTGGGAAAAGATATGGCAACTTAAATAATGGTGAATCAAAATACTTAGTCCGAGAAACGCAATGAGTAGAACAATTTTACATTTGTTATTAGTTTTTAATCTTTATTAATATGTAGATACATTTTTACAAGTTGTGATTTCCATGGGTGTAATAGCAAGCCTTCTGCCTTTCCTACTTACCCTACTCCTCAGGAGCATATGCATTTAAAATAATCCACATTCCATTCATTTTAGATAGCTCTTAGATCATATTATTACACCATAGTGTGCACAGTTTTCCCCTACTCATTTTCATTTGCCTTCTTCTCCTTCTTCTTCTTCTTCTTCTTCTTCTTCCTTTCCCCTCCTCCTCCTTCCCCTCTGCCTCCTTCCCCTCCTCCTCCTCTCTTTTTTCTTAAGTAGGCTCCAAGCCCAGTGTGGAGCCCAACATGGGGCTCAAACTGACAACCTTGAGATCAAGACCTGAGCTGAGATCAAGAGTCAGACACTTAACAGACTGAGCCACTCAGGTGCCCCTGGATGTATTTCTTCTAATTCTGCATGGCTCTATTTTATGTTTCTTAAGCAATTCTCTATAGTCATTTTTTAACATGACTCTTCCCTTCTAAGGTTTCCAAACCATAGTTGGAAACATTTAGGTTACTTTAACATTTTGCTATTATAAAGAATGAAACAATGAAAAGTGTATAATGAACTCCTTATAAAAATCTGTGTTTATTTCCCAAGTGTAAATTGTAAGAAGTGGGTCAACATATATGCCCAATTTGAGGCTTATGGTACATGGTGCCTTTCAAGAGGTTTTGTGGAACTCTAAGTAAGTGAAAGTGTTGATTCATCCACAGCTTCACCAACCTTGGAGAGTATCACTTTAAAAAATCTTGACTAATTTGCCAAGCAGAAGGATTGTTATACTGGGGGTAGCACAATCAACATTACTCCAAATTAATTGAAGGGAAACAAAAGCTTGAAGGCTTTTATGCATTTAAATCCCAGATTCAGAAAAGGCACAACATAAGGAAAGAGTTGCCAGAAACCCCGTAGGTATCGAGGGATAGAATGCACAAAAGGAATTCAATTAAGATTTGTATAACTTTAGGGGGAAACTTAGAATCTATTGGTAAAGGTAATCGGAAGGAGCATTTCAACTCACTCTCACAAATCGGTGGGTCGTTATCCCAGACGACAGTGTTGTCTGAGATGACGCATGCAATAGAGGTCTTACCAATAAGTCGGTATCTAGAGGGAAAGAAGAATGAATGTTATTTTCTCTGTTCATTCTCCTTCTCAAATTGCTGCTTACAAGAGATTGCAATCTTGGAGAAATCGGAAGGACAATTTCCATTTGTCATAGTACTCTCCCTTTCCCAAATTGTAGATCTTTATTTGGACTTAAATTTTTTATTCAGGGCTTCTAAGCTAAATGGGCCCTCTCCTCTTTATTACTTTAAGCTACATTTTTGTTTCAACCTAAAGTGTTGAAGACTCATCACACTAGAACCAAAGGAAATCTGAGCAGAACAAAAGAGGTGAACACGGATTTCATATTGATCCCTCTTACACTGTTGGTGGGAAAAAAAGGTGGTACAGCAACTTTGGAAAACAGTGTGGAGGTCCCTTAAAAAAGTTAAAAATTGAGCTACCCTATGATCCAGCCATTGGACTACTGCGTATTTACCCTAAAGATACAGACGTAGTGAAGAGAAGGGCCATATGCACCCCAATGTTCATAGCAGGATTGTCCACAATAGCTAAATTGTGGAAGGAGCCGAGATGCCCTTCAACAGATGACTGGATTAAGAAGATGTGGTCCATATATAGAATGGAATATTACTCAGCCATCAGAAAGAACGATTACACAACATTTGCAGCAACAGGGACGGGACTGGAGGAGATAATGCTAAGTGAAATAAGTCAAGCACAGAAAGGCAATTATCATATGGTTTCACTCACTTATGGAACATAAGAAATAGGGAGATCGGTAGGAGAAGAAAGGGAAGAAGAAAGGGGGAGCAAACAGAAGGGGGAATGAACCATGAGAGACTGTGGACTCTGGGAAACAAACTGAGGGCTTCAGATGGGAGGGGATGGGGTATTGGGATAGGCTGGTGATGGGTATTAAGGAGGGCACATATTGCATGGTACACTGGATGTTATACACAAATAACGAATATTGGAACATTACGTCAACAACTAAGGATATACTGTATGGTGACTAACATAACATAATAAAAAATTACGATAAAATTAAAAAAAAGAGAGAAAAGAAAATGTTAAAGGCAGACATTCTCAGTTAGCATGCCACAAACTGTTCAACGTGAGCCATAAAACTTGGGAAATTTAAATTCCCCTCATTGAGAATGTCTTGCAAAACTATAGTAGAATATTAAAACCAGGATATTGACATAGGTATAATCCACCAATTTTATTCAAACGTCCTCAGGTTTGTTTATACTAACTTGTGTGTGTGTGTGTGTGTGTGTGAGGGTACTTACATCTATTCAATTGTTTATACAGACTATTTTTAAGAGGGGTTTTAGGTTCACGGTAATATTGACCAGTAATAGTTACCATATACTCCCTTTCCCTACACATGCATACCTTCCCACATTATCGACATCCCCCACCAGAGTGGTAGAGTTGGTTGCAATTGATGAACCTACATTGACACATCATTATCACCTGTGGTCCATACTTTACATTAGGGTTCACTCTTGGTGGTGTACATTCTATGGGTTTGGACAAATATATAATGACATGTATCTACCCTTACAGTATCACACAGAGAACTTTCACTGCCCCAAACATCTTCTGAGCTCTGCCAATTCCTCTTTTCCCCCTCCCAACCTCTGGTAACTATCAGTCTTTTTACGCCATATTTTCTTTTCCAGAATGCCACTTTCCTGGAATCGTACAGTATTTAGCCTTTTCAGATTGGATTCTTCCACTTAGTAAAATGCATTTAAGTTTCCTCCATGTCTTTCCATGGCCTGATAGCTCATTTCTGTTTTCCGGAGTGGGTTTATGATTTTATACTCCTATCAGCAGTGAATGAGTGCTCCAGTCCCTCTACCTCCATGCTAGCATTGGGTGTTTTCACTAGGGTGTATTCTAACCATTCAGATATGTGTGCAGTGTTGTTCCATTGTTGTATTAATTTGCATTGTCCTAATGGCTAATGAAGCTGAATACCTTTTCATGTATTTACTTTCCATGGATATATTCTCTTCACTGAAATGTCTGATCATGTCCATATGGGGTTCCATAGTGTACCTCCATTGAAACCCCAGAATCCCACTTCTATTGGCAATAAGGTCTTGGCAGATATAACAGCTAATATGAGGTCATACTGGATTAGTGTGGGCCCTAATGCAAAGACTGTTGTCTTCAGAAGAAGAAGGACATTTGGACAAGGAGACAGACAGAGGGAAGACAGTGTTAACCTATAGAGAGGCAAAGCCAAGTGAGAACAGAGGCAGAGATAGGAGTGATGTGTTTGTAGTCGAGCGATGCCAAGGACAGCTGGCAACCACCAGAAGCTAGGAGGAAAGCATGAAATGGATTCTTCCTCAGAGCTCCCAGTAAGAGCCAACCTGTGGTCACCTTGGTTTCAAACTTCTTCAATTCTATCCCTAACTTGCTGTGAGTTTGTATCATGAATTGGTATTGGATTTTGCCAACTGCATTTTCTGAGTCAACTGATAGGAACATATACATTTTCTTCGTTAGTCTGTTTATAGAGTTGATCGAGTTGATTGATTTTTGAATGTTGAATCCATCTTGCTTACCTGGAGTAATTTCCACTGTGGTCATTGGATGCAATTCTTTTCATGCATTGTTGGGTTCGATTTGCTAATATATTAGAGATGCTAAAAACATCGTCAATAAAGTATAGCAAATCAAGTCCAGAAGTATATAAAAAGGATCATATACAATGACCAACTGGGATTTCTTCCAAGTATGCAATTACTATTTCTACAGAGACAGAACTCACAGTTAGTAAGCTCTTTTCTTTCAGTACTTGAACTAGGTGGGCTCCTTCCTTCTGGTCTCCATATTTTCAGTTAATAAATCCACCGCCGTTCAAATTAAGTTCCCCTATAACCAGCATGTCCTTTCTCTCTCGTTGCCCCTAAGAATTTTTTTTTTCGAGGGGATTTGTAATTACTTATTGAAGCGATTTTATGATGGCTGCCTTAAAATCTTTGTTAGAGAGCTCCAGCTTCTACTTCCTCTTGGTCCTGGCATCAGTGGATTATCTTTTCTCAGTGAAGATGTGATTTTCCTGGTTCTTGAAGTGACACGTGATTTTCTATTGTACCCTGAACATTTTGGATATAATGTTAAGAGACGCTTGATCTTATCTGAATCTATTTTAGCGTGTCACCACCTCTTTAGTGCTGTGTGTACATTCTGGCCATCTTTCATGGGCTTTGGTTCCAATGACTTTAATTTTCCAGTCTTGCAGTGCTATTCTGCTGCTTCCTTCTCACGGCTCCACTTACATTCCTCATGGGTCCCTGCTGATGCTGCCTGTGGACAGTGGAGGTCTTCTCTGAACTGCCTGCTGTCAGTAGGGGAGGAATGGGAGATGTTGGGACCTTAGATGGAGAGTAAGCTCTCTGGCCTTCTCTGGCTATCTGGGGAGGGTGCAGGTCCCCCTTCATTTGTGTTGTTGCCACCAGGGGAGCAAAGCATCTATCTGGGCTGCATTTTGCTGCTGAGTGGAGAATCAGGAGACACGGGCCTGGGAGGCTTTCTCCTAGTGGATGGAGGATCCAGAAACCACGAACATGGTTTCTGTTCTGCTGCTGGGTTGGTGGCTCCCTGCCGTGGGTGTGGGGTCAAGAGATGCTGGGCCTGCATTGTTTTCTGCAGCTGTGTGGAGGGCTGGGACGCTGGGCCTTCTGGCATCTGTCGCATGAGTGGAGGGGTCCTCTTACTGCCGGCTTGAAGTCTCAGTCTCAGAATAGGGCCCAGTGCTGCTGGCTGGTGTGGGGCATGAGGCAAAATTCTCATTGGGACTAAAGCCCAGGTCTTCCCATTGATACAACTGCTGGTGGACTGGGACCTGCTGTGGGACTTGAGAGTGATAGACTCCCCACCCCCATCCCTGATTTCTGCTTATGCTGTTCTTGTGGGCAGATTGGGCCACTATATCCATCAATGTGTCTTCCCACGACAACCTCACTGAGGTTCCCTTTTCCTGTTCCTTTGACCAGAGAACAGGCTTCACTCTCCCTCTGTCTCCGCTGCCTGTTGACTATTCAGGGTGGTATTCCTTTCCAGCACCCAGTCTGAGAGATAAAAAGAAAACTCAGGGTCCTCACTATGGTGTCATTCTTTAAGATCTGCAGTCCCCCAGTCCCTCTTCTTTCCACCTTTCCAAGTCCTTTTATGCTTGCATGTTGAGCAGTTTCCAGGGTACTTAGTTACATGTAGAGAGAGACTCAGGGAAAGGTGAGTCTGCCCATCTTGTCCTGGAACTGGAAGTCCTAGTAATTGTTCTTTAACTCTGATTACAAAAGTTAGTACATATACATTGTATTCAAAAGTGAGAGATACAGAAACCCCCAATACTGAAAAACAAAATCACCCAAACTCTATCTTACAGAAATTAGCATAAAGTTTAAGGCAGGCCTTCTTAAAAGTTTTATGTGCATTGAAATCACCTGGGTATCATGTCAAAACGTGATTCAGATTCAGTAGTTATGAAAATTCTGCATTTCTACTAAGCACCCAGGAGATGCTGACCTTGCTGGTCTGTGAGCCATACTTTGGATGACAAGGGCTTAGAGTCAATCTTACAGTCTTTTATATAAGGAGATACACATATAACAAGGACATCGGTTGTCCTTCTACACGGACTAATTTTTCTGTATTTGTTTGTTCAGTTGGAAATGACACTTAAAAATTTTATCCTACTGGGTTACATCCATTAAGATCGATAGGAATTTGTTTTCTCAATTTTTGTAGGTCAAGATGGAGACATTTAACTAAAATGCTACCCCTTTAAATTTTTTCCTTAACTTCTAGCTTCCTATATTTATTACACAAATTCATAAATAAATGTGATTACATCAATTCAATGTACTATTGGATATATTTGCAAATTCAAATTTGTCACAATTTTCTTACACCCATGTATTGCATGGAGGGAGGTAAATGTAGTGATTAACCTCAGAATTTATTTCTGAGAATTTATTTCTTAGTTGTGGATCATAGCAAAATAAGTATGAAAACCACTGTCCTAGACAAACTTTTTCACACGGGCGCTAAGAGACATGTGTACTTATTGTGGGAATGCTTATGATAGGCAAAACAAAACAAACTAAAACAAATGAGAAATAATCCAAATATAAGAACCAAGAAGAAATAAATTGTGGCATATCCATTCAAGGAAATACTATCCCAAGCAAAAATGAATTAACCACAACCACACGGATAATTGTCAGAATCAAAATATTCAGTAGAAAAGCAAGTTGCAGAGAAGTGCATTTAACATCATGTCATTTATATAAAGCTCAAAATATGTAAAGCTAAATCTAAACTGAGCAGGCCTATGTATGGGAGAAAACGGAAAACAAATGCAAGGGAGTGAGTGACACAGAATTCAGGATGGTGATTTCCAGAGAGATTCCGGAGGTGGAGGAATGGGAATTGGGAAAGGCACCTAGGAGGTTTCTAAGGTACTAGCAATGTTTCTTACAGTGGATAGAGTATACACTGAAGTTCACTGTATTGTTATCACCCATTTTAATGATCACTTATTTTATATGGCTTTTAAGTAAGCTAGAAATAATGAAAACAACGCAGAAGTTAAGGTATAAGGTAAAGCAGTCTCCCTAGTTCTTTCCTTAAACCAAGAATATGCCCACAGCAAATTTCTGCACTGGGTACATTTCTGGAGAGGGGCTATAACAATCAAGATTTGCCTGTCCATCACATTGGCTCCATCATCCTAAACAATTCATTCTTCCCCACTTCTGAGTCCACCATCTCCAGCTCTTGTTGCTTTGGGGGAAGAATATATGCATGGGTCCACTCATGTTTGTTCCATTGGCTTCTTTAGAGAGCAGGTCCTTCCCATTTCATGACTGCTTCTCTGGGTTTTAGGTGCACTAATCTGGTGTGCAACAGGCATCTTTCCTGCCCACCCCTAAGTTTCTAGCATGGATACAGGTTTTCCCTATTTTTCAAATCTTTGTTTAGTCATTTCAAATGTAATTAAATACCTGGATTCAAGCCACCACCTCGGCTTACAAATGATACTGCTGTGTTTTAAATGGACAGGTAGACTTTCTAAGACTCTTGTTTAGAGACTGGTGCTACAATTCTGGAACTGTCATCCCCAACGATGCTGCGGCCAACTCACCCTTCATTACAGGCGTAATGAACAGTGGATCCAAACCGGGTGTCTCCGTTTACGATCATTTTGCCATTTAAGGGTTCTGCAGGAGTGCCACATGACTTACCTAGGGGAGAGAAGCAGAATTTGGGGATTGGGTATAGAACTATCCGATCTTCTCTCAGTAAGGACATAAGGTCCCAACCTGGCTGGAACTTACTGAAAATCATTTGTCGCTCTACAGATTTTGCCACCTGGAAGAAACTTACAAGACAGCCTCGGGGTCAGCCACCTACTAAGCTCCAAGTTCACAAAAGACCTCCCCTCCTGATCGATCTCATGCCTGCATCGTGCCTCCCAGAAAAATGTAAACTTCACTTATTACCAAGGTGGTTACTTCGTCACTCAGCCAGTGTAAATCAAAGATCTCAATGTCTGGAATTCTCTCCCCACCTATGCTTTTCCTTCTTTTTCTGAGTCATTCCTGACCTAGTTCCAGTGGTGACAATGGGAAACCCCTACTGAATGGAGATTTTCCCTGCATCGTGCCTTGTGATGGTCATTTCTCATGAAATGAACTTGCGATGAAGGTGCCAGCAAGTGAGGGGTAGGCAGATGTGACAGACAGAGAAACTCTCCCATGTGCTCTACTTGAGGCAACTTTAACGAGTCATATGTGTCTTAGTTCCAAAATCTGAAGAATTGAATCAGCTCTTATGGATGCTTGATTGACACAGAGGAGTTCTCAGTCCAGAGGTACTTACGTGTACAGATGTTTTCAGCGCTTGACCAGACTGAGTTCGGTAGGCAGGTGATAGAGAACACTCTCTTCTGGTAACCAGGGCGGCACTCATACTTCAAAGATGTCCCAATGGGAAACTCATACTCGTCAGTCGGATTTGCAGGCTTGGCAAAGGGAAGCTGTTCCGGGGCTTTGCATTTACCTGGAGGCCAAGACCACAGTGACATCCCAGTGAACGGAGAAACTTCTACTCTGCTTCCTCTTTCCCAATATGCTTCATAGATGTGATCAAAGAAAAGAGCACCTTACTAATGTTAAAATGATTGCTTCTCTCAGCAGTGATCTTAGAAAGGAGCTTTTTGTTTCATTTTTCAGCTTTATTTATTTATTTTGAGAGAGAGAGAGAGAGAGAAAGAGTGCACATGAGAGGGAGGACGGGCAGAGAGAGAGAAAGAATCTCAAGCAGACTCCCCACTGAGTGCAGAGCCCAATGTGGGGCTTGATTCCAGGCCCTCAAAATCATGACTTGAGGCAAAGTCAGCCACTTAAACAACTGAGCCACCCAGGAGACCCTGTCCACAATTCTTAATAACTATGTTGAGCACTGCTCAACTTCTCAAACCTTAGAATTCAACTGTAAACCACTACCTCATTTCTTATTCTACAATAACGTTCATTTGATACTTAATCACAGCCACTGTTAAAAACCCAGTTCTGCCAACATTTCTTGTCATCAAGAGGAACCTACAGAAAGAAATAAAATAAAATAAATGGAATCGCTTGCCTCTAACGTAGCCAGGAGCTACAGGTAGCTAGAGTTACACAGTATCTGAGAGATACCAAGTTCCGCTGTTTCCCCCCCAAAATAAAAATGGCGCATAGGTCTCCTGTGCGGTCCTGGAGGCTCCCAGAGCACATCAGCCCACATTTTGGGAAATGCAGCACTCTGCTAATCTTTGTCTGTAAAGTGGGTTTGTCTATTTGTATTTAATAGAACTGTTGATGTATTTAGGATTGGATCTATCATCTTACTATTTGATGTTTACTTGTCCTCTTTCTTATGTTCTTTATTCTCTTCTATTTTGCCTCATTTTGATTACGAATTATATTTATTAATTTACTGTTATTTCCTTTTTTTAAAAAAGATTTTTTTTATTAAAAGAGAGAAAGACTGAGCAGGGGGAGGGACAGAGGAGAGCTGGAGAGAGAGAATCTCAAGCAGACTCCCTGCTGAGCGTGACCTGAGATCATGACCTGACCCAAAATCAAGAGTCAGATGCTCAACTGACTGAGCCACCCAGGAGTCCCTATTGTTATTTCTTCTCATTAGATTATTTATTACACATTCTTTTACAGCTCCTTTAAAGATAACATGCATCCTTACCATGTTAACGTGCCTTGGACAATTATCATTTCCCTGAAATGAAAGAACTATAGATAATGCTAACTCCATTTACCTCCTTCCTGTCTTCTGTTCTATCACGATTATGTTTTTAAATTCTACATATATTTTACATTCCCATTAGTCATATTCAACGTACACACCGCCAGCTGTTTGCTGGGCTACAGCCATTTGCTACTAAGCTGGACCCTAATGGTAATAGATTCCCTCAGCAGGCTCAGCTAGGATTTTGAAAATCTGGAGAAATGTGTGGTTGCCTAAACAACGAGCTCCCAAAGACATCCATGCCCTCATCCTTAGAGCCTGTGAATGTGACCTAATATGGCACCAGGGCTTTGCAGATGTGATTACCTCAAGAATCTCATGATGGGAAGATTATCCTGGATTAGCTGGGTGGCCATAAGTGCAATGACGAAGGTCCTTAAAAGAGGGAGGCAAAGGATCAAAGACAGAAGAAGGACATTTAAAGATGCTGCGGTGTTGGCTTTGAAGGTAGAGAAAGGTGGCCATGAGCCAAAGTATGCGGGCAGCCTCTGGAAGAGAAAAGAGCCAGGAAACCTGATCTCCTTGGAGCCTCCAGAAGAAACACAGTCCTATAGACCCACTTGAGAATTTGAGCTCCAGAACCATAAGAGAATAAATTTCTGTTGTTGTAAGCCATAAAGTTTGTGGTAATTTGTTAGAGCAGAAATAAGAAACGAATACAAGAGGTAACAATGTATAGTGTTAGAAACTGGACTCACAGAGACCGGACTTGAACCTAGTGTCTTCTCCTTACTAACTGTGAGGTAGAAGTAAAAATTGTACAGTGGGATACTAGCCAGAATAGAAAGGAACATGGGAGCCTTCACTACGGAAAGCTTGATCTGGTTTCCTTTTCCTCCTTCATTCCCAATTCCTCAAATTATAAGAAATATATTAATGTGAACTCCATAAACTCAAGACCTACCGTAGTTTATATAAAGAAACACCTCTGCATAGCTTTATGATCTATTAAATACAATAGTTCAAAAATACTTCAAGTATACAATTGGATGAACTTGACATACGTGTGCACGATGAAACCATTACCACAATCAAGACAGGAAATGTTTCCATCACATCCACACCAGGGTCCTCATTCCGCTTTATCAACCCTCTGTCTCTCTACCCCCTTCTCTAGGCAATCTCTGACCTGCTTCCTCTTACTGCAGATTGAGTTGACTTTCTAGAATTTCCTATAAACCAACTCACTTGGTTTGTACTTTTTCCCCTTCTTTGGTCTGGCTCTTACACAGATCATTATTTTGAGATTCGTCCAGGTTGTTGCATATATAAAAACTATTTCTGTTTTTGCTGGGTGATATCCAGTAGTACAAATACCCCTTGATCGAGTTTGCCTACTTGACTGTTGAATGTCCTTTGGATTTGGATTGTTTCCAGTTGTTGGCTAGTACAAATAAAGCCACTGTGAAAATCCTTGCCCAAGTCTCTGTGTGGTCAGATGCCTTCATTTCTCTTGAGTCAATACCTGGGAGTAAAATGCCTAGTCATATGGCACATTTGTGTGTAGCTTTTTAAGAAACTGCCAAACTGCTTTCCAGAGTGGTTGCATCATTTTACCAAGGAGCAGTGACTCCAGGTACTTCACCTTGTTGCTGACCCTTGGTATGGTCAATTTTTAACATTTTAGCTATTCTGGTGGGTGTATATTGTCATCACATTGTGGTTTTTGTCTTGGGTGACACAGTCCACTTGGCAATACTCCCAATTCAAACTCTCCATTCAAGGCAGATGGGTTTGTTCTGTGCTAGAACCACAATTTACTTATTATTACTTCCATGTCCTTGGTCAAACATAAATCGTCAACCTGGAGGACACTCTGCTCTCCATTCTGCATGTCCTACTCTTTTATGAAAAGATCTGCAGTGTTTTATTTAAACATCTCTATCGGTAAAGAAAGAAAGAGCATGCACTTTAAAAAATTTTATATATTTATATTTTATATAAAGAAAAATCTTTATATATTCATATATTAGTATACTATATAGTATAATTGGTATATTATATAATCTAATTTAATCTATAATATTATATATTCTAATAGATAATGTGGTATGTTATATACGACATATTAATTTAGTATATTACAATATATTTTGTAAAATATATATTATACAGATTAATGGATATTATAAATTATAAACCACATAAACCATAACAACTTAATACTATATATTAAATTTTACTCAGATTACATAGCTTAATAAAGCTATTATATATAATATATAATGCAATTATGTATGTTAATTATATAACAAATTGTAATGTCATGTTATGTAAGTAAACATAATGTAATGTACATATATAACATTGTTATATAACAAAAATATAATTAGATTATATTACATATATTGTTTTAAGTAAAATATTAAATATATTTCAGTATTTGTATGTATTTAATAATTTCATATGTATAAATATATACATATATCTACATATAAAATATATAATAGATGGGTAGATATTATATAAACATAGAAATTTTAAAAATATGATACAGATAAAATAAACATTTTGAATGCTTTGCTAATCAGGAAGACCCAAGGCAGGCAGGTCCCAAGGCACTACTTATCTACCGTTCAGTGGGAAGACTGACTCTTTTAATGTAGACCTCTCAGCCTTTAAACAGGATCACCTGTATTCTCCATCTGCAAATGGCATCAGAGGGGAGTACCACCCCGATCTATAAAGGACCCCTTCAGTGCGGTCTGTCCTCACTGGTGCACAGAGCTTGTGTGGACAATCACAGCCACGAACGAGCCCCCGATTGTCAGGCACTGTCATTTAATGCCAGACTGATAGGTAAAAGGAAGGAGTTGCCAAGAGCACAGTCTTGAACTCCACTTCTCTAGGGCATCTTGAGTTCCCATTGCCAAAAGTGAGACAAAGGGTCAACAAAATGGAGTCACAGGCTGAGCAGAACACTTAGAAGGAGCAAAAGGAATACAAACCCCTGCATCGGAGTGTCTTTAGTTATTTCCACTGCATCAAATCTGAAGTAAAATACAGCCATCAACATGTGTTTTTTGCTCTGCACACCCATCTGTCCAATAGAAATACAACTTTTTTTTTTTAAGCAGGTTCTATGCCCAGGAGGGAGCCCGATGCAGGGCTGAACCCACAACCCTGAGATCTAGACCCAATGGGCCGCTCAACTGACTGAGTGACCCAGGCACCCGGACATACAACTTGGAATAGAGGTGGCAGGAAAGAGTGTTTTCTTTGGCGTTTGTTTTTAGTGTTTGAAAATAGTCTGTATAAAGTCTGGGCCTCACTGATTCTCCCCACTCTCTCCCTCCTCCTCTTCTCACTATCCCACACTCCTCACCCCTGTGGGAAGGGCCATGAGAGTACCACCAGTTGGGATGCAGCTTGGCACATCTAGAACCCAGCTGTTATTTGCCCAGCAGGTAATTCTGTGTGTCTGACTTTTATAGGAAAGCCACATTCCCAAGCAAAAATGACTGTCCCCATAGAAACAGGGAGGCTCTTGCCTAAATATTCTGATCTATATGGGGCATAGGGAAAGGTGCACTGACCTGCAGGACCAGGGAGTTCACAGCGAGGGGCAGGGCCGCTCCAAACCCCATTCCCTTGACCATCACTTGTGCAGAGGATGGTGCTCTCCCCAGTGAGGTTGAAGGTCATCCCTCTGTCAGGGTGGTGGTCACACGTGTACGTAATTTCCTTTCCATAGGGAATGTCTCCCTGAGAAGTTCCGGTGTGGTGCCCATTAAGGATAGACGGAGGATTTGGACAAAAGATTTCTGGAAAAAACACAAGTGCTGTAAGTTGCATTACAACGTTAACATTTTAATCTGAGTTGATTCCACAATTATGGGATGCTGTGACTGTGTTACCACTTAAATAACTAGCTCTCAAGAAGAGTATGAACCACAAAATAAATATATTAGTCTCTGTTGAGATGCTTCTAAATGAAATGACACTGAAATCAAAACTCAGAAGGGACTTAATCATCCTGAACTCTTTGGAGAGTTAAGACTTCTGGGTAATTGAGAGCTCATTCTTTTAAAATAGACAAAAATCTTCTTAACCCCACTGAGAAGAAAATCATCCATTGAATAAGAAAATTATCCATTAATTCAACAGGAATTCTTTGAGGACCTACTCTGTATCAAGTACTATGTTAAGTAAAAGATGGAGAAAATCTTCTTTGAACCCAAGGATCCTCACACCAGAGAAATCTTTCAAAATATATTATACATTTTCTATTTGTCTATCACCGATTTAATCTTTTCTTGACGACTTGAGGCTGTTATGTCAAAAACACCATGGACGGTTATAGTAATGCCATCACAATGAGTGAAACATCCCAATGGTCCTATGCAGGATCCAGAAGATGCAGAAATGTTATGACTTTTGAGATACTTACTGGTTTTTACATTTTTTCTTTCTCATTGAAGAAATACACATTTCTTCTTTTGAGTGTAGCTATCTGGAGAAACTCCTTTCCCTTTTTGATTTGATTTGTATTTGGGAAGAGGATACCGCAGCTTGAGAGAATTATGAATAATCAAAAGGTGGAATAGCTTAACCAATGTTTACACTCTAGTAATTGATTTTTGGTATATCTGGGTTCATGGGAGTATTTTTTTTTCTTTCATGCTTCTTAACTATATTCAAGGAAAGTAAAGATTTTCAAATAGCTGACTTCCAGATATGAAGGATAAAATTATCAAGTTTCATGATATAAATCAATACAAAATTTCCAAACACCTTTAGAGCAAAATATTCATTGGAAAAATTCTGTTTTATACACATGGATTTTTCAATAGTTATGATCAGAAGATGAAGCAACATCCTGCTTGATTTCATGAAAAAATAAATGGGCAGATTGAATATATTAGTAGTGTTCTTGAATTTAACACATTATGTTTCTGTCCTCTTAAAAACAAATATAAACAACAGGAAAGCAAGGTCCTAGTCTGTGTTCTTTACAGGTGTAGTCCCAATGTCTAATTATTTTAATAAGAACACTTGGTATTATTTGAAACAGTCTATTTATGTGTTTCCTTGTCATTATATTTAAAGATTTAGTTATTGGGGGTGGGGGGAGAAGCCACAAACAGGAAAGGCCGAGGAAGAAGCAAAGAGACTCTCAAGCAGAGTCGGAGCTCAGCTCTGAGCCTGATGTGGGGCTCGATCCTATGATGCTGAGATTGCGACCGGAGCCAAAACCAAGTGTCTGACGCTTAACTGACCTTGCCACCCAGACACCCCTGTTTGTTATTTTTTTCTCTTTCCTTCTACTCAAGCATGTAAACAACACAAAAGCAGGGTCCTAGTCTGTTTTGTTACAGCTGTATGCCCAGTGTCTAGAACACTGATTGTCACAAAGCAGGTGCTCAAAAAATTTCTCAAAAAGACTGAGCCTAGGAATGAATAGAAGACTGAGGCAAGGATGAAATGCTATCATTTTTGACAGAAAAAATGCCTCAGGATCTAAATTTCCCTCTGCCTATGAAGAATTTCTCTCCATTTGTAGCACACATGACGCTTATAAACATTTATAGGATGATCCCCAAAACTCGTGATGCTCAGATTTATTTCCCCCAGAAACAATCCTTGCAACAAAGAAAGATGTCGATCCAAAGTGAAGATCAACAGAGGGGCAAATATTAGGGAATTTTATAGGCAAAACACACCAAACGGACAAACAAGCAAACAAAACAAGGAGGGAGAGGCCGATCTGAACAGGCATTCCTTGTACTCACGTTCACACACAGGAACACTGTGATTCCAAAGGCTTTCCATTCCAACCAAGACGCAGTAACTAGCAGAACTGCCCTTTAAGTGGAACCTGAGGAACAGAAGCAGCAGTGACTGGGTGAGCGCACCGTTTCTCTCTCCCCTTCTGCCAAAATGCAGTTTATGGCCCAGTGAAATCCCAGGTGGAAAAGCCCAGCTCACTGGCTTGCTCAGGCGACAGAAGCTGCAAAATCAGAACTTGTGGCAAGATTGCGGTTTCCAGTGAGGACAGAGCAATAATGAGCGTCTCTGGTTGTCGACCTTCAGGAGGTCATCTGTGCCACCTGCCCTCTGACAGCTCCCTGTCTGCCTCTGTAAGGAGCTCTGCTCTCTAGGGCACCGCGGCACTCTCCTCTCTAGTGCACCAGGAGGAAAACAGCTCCTGATTCAAGTTGGTAAATCCAAGAACGGGAGGAAAGACATCAGAGACTGCTGTTTCTGGCCAACACATTTGGAATGTTCCTGAATGACGCCTGTGGCATATCCACAGTATTGATGAGTGAAGCCAAATTATCTAGGAAAAATAGGAAAAGGTGAGCAGAGAGGATTCTTTGGAGGCCCATCCTCCTAAAACATCTGCTTATTGTCAGAGCAGCGCCTGCCTGGATTGCCTCCGGGTCCTTGCTGGGTGACAGTATTAGCGGCCTGCCACGGAGTCCTCGAAATATACTGAGGACAAGTGCTCTGCTGTCCATGCTTTTTACCTGTCAGTGGTGCTGGAACATAATACCAAGGTCATTAAAACTCCCATGAACAGTTCATGACAGAGGGGGACAAGATAGCAGCAGAGTAGGGGACCTCGTTTTAAGGGGTCCCTTGAATTTAGCTGTATATCTATCCAACCATTCTGAACACAAATGAATTCAACCTGAGATGTAACAAGATTTATCTGGATCTCCACAAGCAGAGAAAGAGCTACTTTTACAAAGTAGGAGGTGCAGAAACTTGAATCAACCGGGGGAAATATCTGAAGATAAGCAGAGGGGGGAGGGAGCCTCCATAAGCCAGCCGCAGGAAAGTGATATAACACCAGAGCAAAAAAATTGGGACCCTTAGAAATCTCCTCTAGTAAGAGGCACCCCCTTCTGAAAAGGGCATGGGGGCAAATAGGGCAGACTTCTAGGCGGATCATTGTGGTGTCAGGATTCCAGGAGACTCAGAAAGCACGGGGGAGTCCGAACTGATAGAGTGCCCAAGCAGTGGAGCGGGGAGACTGGTTATGGTCAACGAGCCCAGAGGACTTTCAGCTCCAGGCACCGTAAACGGAGAGCTGAGCCATAGGGGGACCGCCCTCTGCGTGACCACCGGGAAAAGCACTAGAAGGTTCTGGCTGTCTGACATCCTAGGGGAAATAGAGAACGGCTTGCGCCCATGACAGGGACGGCTCTCAGGGCAGTGTGGCCCATGAGGAGACGCTGGGGACGGCACCCTCGTGAGGTAGGAGCTGTGGAGGAGGGTGCACGCGCGAGCCCACGGCCGCTGGCAGTGTGGAGTCACAGGGCACCGAGGCGCTCGCCGTCCTGTGACTCTCCCAGCAGAGGTGCAGTGGGCACGAATTGCGCTAGTCTGTGGAGTTTGGTACTCACAGAGGTGGAGACGATTGATCTGGAGTATTTGTTGGGGGGAGGGGGACCGCGACATTGTGGCTCCGGTCGGAGATTCCCACACCGCCATATTTGCTCTGAACCTCTAAAGAGGAGCGGACAGATGCCAGGGAACAAAGGCCGGGCAGCCAACCAGCTCACATTAAGCCCATCCCCCTGACAAGGGGCGGGGCAGCTCCACCCAGGCAAAGACAGCTGAGAAGCCGGGCAGCAGGCCCCTCCCCCAGAAGACAGACTGGAAGAGCAGGTGAATGATACGCTTATTTCCCACAGGACTGTACAACTCCAGCGCCAGGGGAAAATAATATAGGGAGCTCCAGGTGTTCCCTCACAACTCGTTTATACTTCAGGCTAAAATTTTACATTTCTTTTCTGTTTCTTTTCTTATTCTTTTTTCTCCTTTGTAACACTGCTCCCATTTCAAATAGATTCTTATTTCCCAACCTATGTTTTTAAGTCCCTTCTTAACTTTTATTTTTTTCACATATATGTTTTATAGATTTATGCCCCAGACTAGCCTGTTTTTCACTCTAGTCAACTTTATCTTGATATATATGTAAGTTCTGATTTCTTTGCAATTTTGGGATATAGTGTCTTCTAATACACAGACCAGAAATCAAGAAGGAATGGGCAGATCACCCGGCTGTGTCCACCCTGAGAGATTATAATCTCTCTCCCTGCCCCTCACCACCACCCTTTTCCGCCCTCTTTTCTTTTCTATTCTTTTCTCTTTCTTTTTTATTGTTTTGGATCATCTTGGCTTTGGTGGCAGATCTGTGATAGCTTTTGACCACTTTGTATTTTTTCGAAGGTGCATTTTGCTTGGCTCTTGGTTGATATTTTGGACTCTATACATTCCCTCAACCATCCCTCAACAGAATGACTAGGAGGAGGAACTCCCAACAAAGAAAAGAACCAGAGACATTGTCCTCTGCCATAGATCTAATGGATACGGATATAAGCAAGATGTCAGAGATAGACTTCAGGGTAGCAATCATGAAGTCAATAGCTAGGCTTGAGAAAAGCATTAGTGACAATATAGAATCTCTAAGGGCAGGAATGAGCTCTATTCAGGCTGAACTTAAAAATTCTATGAATGAGATGCAGTCTAAACTGGAAACTCTAATAGTCAGTCTAAATGAGGCGGAAGAACAAATTAGTGATCTAGAAGATAAGCTGATAGAAAGGAAGGAAGCTGAGGAAGATAGGGATAGGCAGCTAGTAGCCCATGAGAATAGACTTAGAGAGATCAATGATGCCATGAAACGTTCCAGTGTCAGAATTATTGAGATCCTTGGGGCACCTGGGTAGCGCAGTCGTTAAGCGTCTGCCTTCGGCTCAGGGCGTGATCCTAACGTTATGGGATCGAGCCCCACATCAGGCTCCTCCGCTGTGAGCCTGCTTCTTCCTCTCCCACTCCCCCTGCTTGTGTTCCCTCTCTTGCTGGCTGTCTCTGTCAAATAAATAAATAAAATCTTAAAAAAAAAAGAATTATTGAGATCCTTGAAGGGGGAGACAGAGAGACTAGAAGGTATATTTGAGGAAATCATAGCTGAAAACTTCCCTAATCTGGGGAAGGAAACAAGCATTAGTGTCCAAGAGGCAGAGAGGATCCCTTCCAAAATCCATAAAAATAGATCAATGCCCCAATATATTATAGTGAAGTTTGCAAATCTTAGAGCCAAGAAAGCTATCCTGAAAGGAGTTAGGAGGAAGAGATTTCTTACATACGGAGGGAGGAACGCCAGAATAACATCAGAATTATCCACAGAGACCTGGCAAGCCAGAAAGGGCTGGCAAGATATATTCAGGGTACTAAACGAGCAGAACATGTAGCCAAGAATACTTTATCCAGCAAGGCTGTCATTCAGAACAGATGGATAGATAAAGAGCTTCCAGGACTGGCAGAAACTGAAAGACTATGTGACCACTAAGCCAGTCCTGCAAGAAATATTCATGGAGATTCTATGAAAAAAAAAAAAAAAAAGAAAAAGAAAAGAAAGACCCCCAAGAGTAATATAGACCAAAAATTAACAGAGACAAACTATAGAAATAGGGACTTTACAGGCAATACGATGGCACTAAATTCATATCTCTCAGTAGTTACTCTCAGTGTGAATGGGCTGAATGTTCCCATGAAAAGGCACAAGGTTTCAGATTGGATAAAAAAGCAGGACCCATCTATATGCTATCTACAAGAGACTCATTTTGAACCTAAAGACACCTCCAGATTGAAAGTGAGGGGATGGAGAATCATTTATCATGCCAACAGACCTCCAAAGAAAACTGGGGTAGCAAGTCTTATAGCAGATAAATTAGATTTTAAACCAAAGACTGTAGTAAGAGATGTAGAGGGATGCTATATCATACCTAAAGATTCTATCCAACAAGAAAACTAAATAATTTTAAATATCCATGCCCCCAACATGGGAGAAGCCAACTACATAAACCAACTTTTAACCAAAGTAAAGAATCATATTGATAACAATATATTAATAGTAGGAGACATCAACACTCACAGCATTAGACAGATCATCTAAGCAGAAGATGAACAAAGAAACAAGAGCTTTGAAGGACACATTGGACCAGATGGACTTCGTAGATATATACAGAACGTTCCATCCTAAAACAACAGAATACTCATTCTTCTCGAGTGCACATGGAACTTTCTCCAGAGTAGATCACATACTGGGTCACAAATCAGGTCTCAACTGGTACCAGAAGATTGAGATTATTCCCTGCATATTTTCAGATCACAATGCATTGAAACTGGAACTCAACCACAAGGGAAAATTTGGAAGGAACCCAACCACTTGGAGGTTATAAAGCATCCTGCTAAGGAATGTATGCACCAACCAGGAAACTAAAGAGGAACTTAAACAATTCATGCAAACCAATGAAAATGAAAACACATTGGTTCAGAACCTATAGGATACTGCAAAGGCAGTCCTCAGAGGGAAGTATCTAGCCATGCAAGCCTCTCTCAAAAAATTAGAAAAATCCCAAATGCAAAAGTTAACCTTACACCTAAAGGATCTGCAGAAGGAACAGCACATAAAGCCTAAACCAAGCAGGAGAAGAGAAATAATAAAGATTAGAGCAGAAGTCAATAAACTAGAAACTAGAAGAACAACAGAACAGATCAACAAAACTAGAAGCTTGTTCTTCGAAAGAATTAACAAGATAGAGAAAACTCTGGCCAGACTTATCCAAAAGAAAAGAGAAAGGACCCAAGTTAATAAAATCATGAATGAAAGGGGAGAAATCACAACCACTACCAAGGAAATAGAGACAACCATTAGAACTTATTACCAGCAGCTACATGCCAACAAACTAGGCAATCTGGAAGAAAGAGATACATTCCTGGACACTTATAAACTATCAAGATTGAAACAGGAAGAAATAGACCATCTAAACAGACCAATAACTAGCAAGGAAATTGAAACAGTAATCAAAAACCTCCCAAAAAAGAAGAGTCCAGGGCCAGATGGATTCCCAGGGGAATTCTACCAAATATTTAAAGAAGAAATCATACCTATTCTACTGAAGCTGTTGCAAAAGTAGAAACGGAAGGAAAACTTCCAAACGTGTTGTATAAGGCCAGCATTCCCCTGAACCCAAAACCAAAGACCCCATCAAAAAGGAGAATTACAGACCAACAACCCTGAGGAGCATGGATGCCAAAATACTCAACAAGATCCTAGCCAATAGGATCCAACAGTACATTAAAAGGATTATTCACCAGGACCAGGTGGGGTTTATTCCTGGGATTAAGGGTGGGTCAACATTTGCAAATCAGTCAATGTGATTGATCACATTAACAAAAGAAGAGTCAAGAACCATATGATCCTCCAAATTGATGCAGAAAAAGTATTTGACAAAATACAGCATCCTTTCCTGACTAAAACTCTTCAAAATATAGGGATAGAGGGAACATACCTCAATATCATAAAAGCTATCCATGAAAAGCCCACAGTGAATATCATTCTCAATGGGGAAAAAATTGAGAGCTTTTCCCTTAAGGTCAGGAACACGACAGGGATGCCTAGTCTCACCACTTTGTCCAATATAGTACTGGAAGTCCTAGCCTCAGCAATCAGACAACAAAAAGAAATGAAAGGCATTCAAATTGGCAAAGATGTCAAACTACCTCTCTTTGCAGATGACATGATACATTATGTGGAAAACCCAAGAGACTCCATGCCCAAATTACAGGAACTCATACAACTATTCAGCAATTTGGCAGGACACAAAATCAATGCACAGAAATCAGTTGCCTTTCTATACACTCGAATGTGAAAGAAGAAAGAAAAATTAAGGAATTGATTCAATTTACAATAATAACAAAAACCATAAGATAGCTAGGAATAAACCTAACCAAAGAGGCAAAGGAACTATACTCTAGAAACTACAGAACACTTAATGAAAGAAATTGAGGAAGAAGACACAAAGAGATGGAAAAACACTCCATGCTCATGGATTGGAAGAATAAACATTGTAAAATGTCTATGCTGCCCAGAGTGATCTATGCTTTCAATGCCATCGCTATCAAAATACCATCAACATACTTCACAGAACTGAAACAAACAATCCTAAAATTTGTATGGACAAGAAAAGACCCTGAATTGCCAGGAGATTGTTGAAAAAGAAAACCAAAGCTCGGGGCATCACAATGCCTGACTTCAAGCTATATTACAAAGCTGTGATCATCAAGACAGCATGGTACTGGCATAAAAACAGACACATAGGTCAATGGAACAGAATAGAGGCCCCAGGAATGGACCCTCAACTCTATGGTCAACTAATCTTCAACAAATCAGTAAAGAATATCCAATGGAAAAAAGACAGTCTCTTCAATAAATGGTGCTGGGAAAATTGGACAGCCACATGCAGAAGAATGAAACTGGACCATTCCCTTACACCATACACAAAGATAAACTCAAAACGTATGAAAGACCTCAATGTGAGACAGGAATCCATCAAAATCCTAGAGGAGAACATGGGCAGTAACCTCTTCAACATCGGCCACAGCAATTTCTTTCAAGACATGTCTCTAAAGGCAAAGGAAACATAAGAAAAATGAACTTTTGGGACTTCATCAAGATAAAAAGCTTTTGCACAGCAATGGAACAATCAACAAAACCAAGAGGCAACCCATGGGATGGTAGAAGATATTTGCAAATGACATTATGGATAAAGGGCTGGTATCCAAGATTTATAAAGAACTTCTCAAACTCAACACCCAAAAAACAAATAATCCAGTCAACCAAAGGGCAGAAGACATGAACAGACACTTCTCCAAAGAAGACATACAAATGGCTAACAGACACAGAAAATGAATGTTCAACATTGCTAGCCATCAGGGAAATACAAATCAAAACCATAATGAAATACTACCTTACACCAGTTAGAATGGCAAAATTAACAAGATGGGAATCAACAAGTGTTGTCGAGGATGTGGAGAAAGGGGAACCCTCTCACACTGTTGGTGGGAATGCAGGCTGGTACAGCCACTCTGGAAAACAGGATGGAGTTTCCTCAGGATGTTAAAAATAGAGCTACCCTATGACCCAGCAATTGCACTGTTAGGTATTTACCCCAAAGATACAGATGTAGTGAAAAAAGGGGCACATGCACCCCAGTGTTCATAGCAGCATTGTCCACAATAGCCAAACTGTGGAAGGAGTCAAGATGCCGTTCAACAGATGAATGGATAAAGAAGACGTGGTTCATATATACAATTGAATATTACTCAGCCATCAGAAAGGATGAATACTTACCATTTGCATCGACGTGGAAGGAACTGGAGGGGATTATGCTACGTGAAATAAGTGAAGCAGAGAAAGACAATTATCATATGCTTTCACTCATATGTGGAACATAAGGAATAGCGTGGAGGCCCACAGGGGAAGGGAGGGAAAACTGAATGTGAAGAAATCAGAGAGGGAGACAAACCATAAGAGACCATGGAATCCGGGAACCAAACTGTGGGTTACAGAAGGGAGGGTGGTGAGGGGATAGGGTAACAGGGTGATGGGTATTAAGGAGGGCAGGCGTGGTGATGAAAACTGGCTGTTATACACAACTAAGGAATTGTTGAACACTACACCAAAAACTAATGAAGTATTATATGTAGGCCATTTGAACATAATAAAAAAAAACCAGTTTGTGATATTACTTGAAATATGACAGTCAGGTTCATGCTCCTTCAATTTGGCCTAATTCTAATCAGATGACATATAATTAGATTGAAAAACACTCCTATTCACTCTTTCGTTCCTGTTCCAAATTCCACTATTGATTGGTTTGAAATTTTCTCAAAACAATCCTTGCATGTTACTTATCTTATAAATAACTGTCTTTGATATGCCAACTTTCTTTTTAACACCGCTCTGCAATATTTATCCCTTCATGCCTACAAACTACTTTTCATTCATACATGTAATGTTTCCCCTAAATATTCAAGATCTGTTGTTCTACTTCTGCTGGTCAACAGTGTATTTACCATTTTCCCTTCTGAAGCACCTGTTCATGGTTCTATCTGGATCCTACCATACTTCCCAGTCACTGTGTCAGCTATTAGTCCTTTCTGGTACTTCTTTCCATTAGGCAGCTTGCTCTTTAGCTAGACCCCCTTTGTCCCCGGTGTCAGGATAGCAGCATCGAGTACTGAGTCCCTGTCTCTCTGCCAGGTCGCACTCACCCCTCATCACAAACGAAGGACACTTTCGCCCCAAGCTGGAAATTAGGTGGAAAGAGCACACGGCCGTTAGGGAGTTGTTCCAGGAAGTCGGCACATGATTTCACTAGGAAAACAACAACAACAACAACAACAAACAGAAGTAAGACTGTCATGTGAGGACCAAAAGGATTGATCTGCAAACAGATGAAGGTGTAGGCACCTGCACATCTCGGGGCTGCTGGGCTCCAGTTTCCCTGGGGCGAACAGCGCAGAGAAGCAGCCCCTTGGAGATCATAGCCGGGCTCACAGCGGTAGAACACTTCCTGCCCAGGGGAAAAGTTGGCCTCGTTGCCTGCGGTGTGCTTACCATGCAGAATTTCTGGAGGTGGCTGACATACTGTGGAAAGAACAGGGGCGCAGTACCAGTCAGTTATGCGGAAATGCCTTTTGCTACATTCTAACCTTTCCGAGGCATTACAGACTCATCAGTAAAGGGTTCAGGTGTAACAAAGGAAATCAAATGATACTCCTACCCTCTCCTTTTACTGTTATGGAAGTTCACAATATAGAAGGGAAATCATATGATAATTGTCTTTGTCTGCTTGACTTATTTCACTTAGCATTATCTCCTCCAGTGCCGTCCATGTTGCAGCAAATGTTGAGAATTCGTTCTTTCTGATAGCTGAGTAATATTCCATTGTATATATGGACCACAACTTCTTAATCCAGTCATCTGTTGAAGGGCATCTCGGTTCCTTCCACGCTTTGGCTATTTTGGACAATGCTGCTATGAACATTGGGGTGCATATGGCCCTTCTCTTCACTATGACTGTATCTTTGTACTATGAGAAACAAGCTGAGGGCCTCAGAGGGGAGGGGTGTGGGGGAATGGGATAGACCAGTGATGGGTAGTAAGGAGGGCACGTATTGCATGGTGCACTGGGTGTTATACGCAACTAATGAATCATCGAACTGTACATTGGAAACCGGGGATGTACTGTATGGTGACTCACATAATATCATAAAAAAACATTAAAAAAAAAAGAATATAGAAGGGAGGCAGCCAAAGTGCTCCCAGCTAGTAAGAGGCAGACTATTCAAACTGCGTTCTTCTGGGCACAAGGTCAGATGCATGACCAGAACCCCAGGGGCACTTTCTCTAGTGCTGGCTGGTCAATATGGAATTATTAGCCTTACTGGAAAGGAGTGCTGTGCCGAATAGGTGAGTTAAGGCATTTAAAGTGCTTATTGCCCAGCTGACTGGGAGGTGCCCCTCAGGTGTCAGGATAGCTGAGCGATACTGGAGCTGGTATTTTGCCCTGAGGATTGCTCTATACGAGAGTCCCAAATGTCTCCTTCTTCGATTGATGAAGCTCCTGCTTTCAAAGGGAAGGCACGTATCCATAAGCACACAAACGCACACACACACGCATACTTTCTTAATTTCATGCTTCATCGCACAGCACTAACTTGCACGGATCACCATGCATCCTTCTCCCAGAACAAACACTGATCTCCTGATCCTCTTGCAACCCATGCCCTTTGTCCGTGCCTTCATAGCCGCTGTCAGACTCACCCCTAGAGCAGCTTGGCAGCTCTGGCCCCCATTTGTTTTGGGCTTGGCATTGCACGCTGGACGGTCCTTTCAGGACAAAGCCGGGCTCACAGGTAAACCTCACGATTTCATGTAAGGAAAATAAGGTTTTGTTCTCAGATACCCTTATTGCATGTTCGATGTCTGGAGGTGTGCATTTATCGGGTATGATGCACCGAGGGGGAGGGCCGCTCCATATGCCAACGTGATTGTCTTTGCTGGTGCAATATATTGAGGAGCTGCCCACAAGCTCAAACAGCTTCTTCCCTCTCGGTCCAGGATGGCAGCGATAGGTCACCACGGTTCCATATGGAAACGATTCTCTGCCGCTGCTAAAGAATTTTCCATTGGCAATGGCTGGGGGTGGCGCACAAGGAATAGCTGGGAAAAGATATGGCAACTTAAATAATGGTGAATCAAAATACTTAGTCCGAGAAACGCAATGAGTAGAACAATTTTACATTTGTTATTAGTTTTTAATCTTTATTAATATGTAGATACATTTTTACAAGTTGTGATTTCCATGGGTGTAATAGCAAGCCTTCTGCCTTTCCTACTTACCCTACTCCTCAGGAGCATATGCATTTAAAATAATCCACATTCCATTCATTTTAGATAGCTCTTAGATCATATTATTACACCATAGTGTGCACAGTTTTCCCCTACTCATTTTCATTTGCCTTCTTCTCCTTCTTCTTCTTCTTCTTCTTCTTCTTCTTCTTCTTCTTCTCCTTCTTCTTCTTCTTCTTCTTCTTCTTCCTTTCCCCTCCTCCTCCTTCCCCTCTGCCTCCTTCCCCTCCTCCTCCTCTCTTTTTTCTTAAGTAGGCTCCAAGCCCAGTGTGGAGCCCAACATGGGGCTCAAACTGACAACCTTGAGATCAAGACCTGAGCTGAGATCAAGAGTCAGACACTTAACAGACTGAGCCACTCAGGTGCCCCTGGATGTATTTCTTCTAATTCTGCATGGCTCTATTTTATGTTTCTTAAGCAATTCTCTATAGTCATTTTTTAACATGACTCTTCCCTTCTAAGGTTTCCAAACCATAGTTGGAAACATTTAGGTTACTTTAACATTTTGCTATTATAAAGAATGAAACAATGAAAAGTGTATAATGAACTCCTTATAAAAATCTGTGTTTATTTCCCAAGTGTAAATTGTAAGAAGTGGGTCAACATATATGCCCAATTTGAGGCTTATGGTACATGGTGCCTTTCAAGAGGTTTTGTGGAACTCTAAGTAAGTGAAAGTGTTGATTCATCCACAGCTTCACCAACCTTGGAGAGTATCACTTTAAAAAATCTTGACTAATTTGCCAAGCAGAAGGATTGTTATACTGGGGGTAGCACAATCAACATTACTCCAAATTAATTGAAGGGAAACAAAAGCTTGAAGGCTTTTATGCATTTAAATCCCAGATTCAGAAAAGGCACAACATAAGGAAAGAGTTGCCAGAAACCCCGTAGGTATCGAGGGATAGAATGCACAAAAGGAATTCAATTAAGATTTATATAACTTTAGGGGGAAACTTAGAATCTATTGGTAAAGGTAATCGGAAGGAGCATTTCAACTCACTCTCACAAATCGGTGGGTCGTTATCCCAGGCGACAGTGTTGTCTGAGATGACGCATGCAATAGAGGTCTTACCAATAAGTCGGTATCTAGAGGGAAAGAAGAATGAATGTTATTTTCCCTGTTCATTCTCCTTCTCAAATTGCTGCTTACAAGAGATTGCAATCTTGGAGAAATCGGAAGGACAATTTCCATTTGTCATAGTACTCTCCCTTTCCCAAATTGTAGATCTTTATTTGGACTTAAATTTTTTATTCAGGGCTTCTAAGCTAAATGGGCCCTCTCCTCTTTATTACTTTAAGCTACATTTTTGTTTCAACCTCAAGTGTTGAAGACTCATCACACTAGAACCAAAGGAAATCTGAGCAGAACAAAAGAGGTGAACACGGATTTCATATTGATCCCTCTTACACTGTTGGTGGGAAAAAAAGGTGGTACAGCAACTTTGGAAAACAGTGTGGAGGTCCCTTAAAAAAGTTAAAAATTGAGCTACCCTATGATCCAGCCATTGGACTACTGCGTATTTACCCTAAAGATACAGACGTAGTGAAGAGAAGGGCCATATGCACCCCAATGTTCATAGCAGGATTGTCCACAATAGCTAAATTGTGGAAGGAGCCGAGATGCCCTTCAACAGATGACTGGATTAAGAAGATGTGGTCCATATATAGAATGGAATATTACTCAGCCATCAGAAAGAACGATTACACAACATTTGCAGCAACAGGGACGGGACTGGAGGAGATAATGCTAAGTGAAATAAGTCAAGCACAGAAAGGCAATTATCATATGGTTTCACTCACTTATGGAACATAAGAAATAGGGAGATCGGTAGGAGAAGAAAGGGAAGAAGAAAGGGGGAGCAAACAGAAGGGGGAATGAACCATGAGAGACTGTGGACTCTGGGAAACAAACTGGGGGCTTCAGATGGGAGGGGATGGGGTATTGGGATAGGCTGGTGATGGATATTAAGGAGGGCACATATTGCATGGTGCACTGGATGTTATACACAAATAACGAATATTGGAACATTACGTCAACAACTAAGGATATACTGTATGGTGACTAACATAACATAATAAAAAATTACGATAAAATTAAAAAAAAGAGAGAAAAGAAAATGTTAAAGGCAGACATTCTCAGTTAGCATGCCACAAACTGTTCAACGTGAGCCATAAAACTTGGGAAATTTAAATTCCCCTCATTGAGAATGTCTTGCAAAACTATAGTAGAATATTAAAACCAGGATATTGACATAGGTATAATCCACCAATTTTATTCAAACGTCCTCAGGTTTGTTTATACTAACTTGTGTGTGTGTGTGTGTGTGTGTGTGAGGGTACTTACATCTATTCAATTGTTTATACAGACTATTTTTAAGAGGGGTTTTAGGTTCACGGTAATATTGACCAGTAATAGTTACCATATACTCCCTTTCCCTACACATGCATACCTTCCCACATTATCGACATCCCCCACCAGAGTGGTAGAGTTGGTTGCAATTGATGAACCTACATTGACACATCATTATCACCTGTGGTCCATACTTTACATTAGGGTTCACTCTTGGTGGTGTACATTCTATGGGTTTGGACAAATATATAATGACATGTATCTACCCTTACAGTATCACACAGAGAACTTTCACTGCCCCAAACATCTTCTGAGCTCTGCCAATTCCTCTTTTCCCCCTCCCAACCTCTGGTAACTATCAGTCTTTTTACGCCATATTTTCTTTTCCAGAATGCCACTTTCCTGGAATCGTACAGTATTTAGCCTTTTCAGATTGGATTCTTCCACTTAGTAAAATGCATTTAAGTTTCCTCCATGTCTTTCCATGGCCTGATAGCTCATTTCTGTTTTCCGGAGTGGGTTTATGATTTTATACTCCTATCAGCAGTGAATGAGTGCTCCAGTCCCTCTACCTCCATGCTAGCATTGGGTGTTTTCACTAGGGTGTATTCTAACCATTCAGATATGTGTGCAGTGTTGTTCCATTGTTGTATTAATTTGCATTGTCCTAATGGCTAATGAAGCTGAATACCTTTTCATGTATTTACTTTCCATGGATATATTCTCTTCACTGAAATGTCTGATCATGTCCATATGGGGTTCCATAGTGTACCTCCACTGAAACCCCAGAATCCCCCTTCTATTGGCAGTAAGGTCTTGGCAGATATAACAGCTAATATGAGGTCATACTGGATTAGTGTGGGCCCTAATGCAAAGACTGTTGTCTTCAGAAGAAGAAGGACATTTGGACAAGGAGACAGACAGAGGGAAGACAGTGTTAACCTATAGAGAGGCAAAGCCACGTGAGAACAGAGGCAGAGATACGAGTGATGTGTTTGTAGCCAAGTGATGCAGAGGACAGCTGGCAACCACCGGAAGCTAGGAGGAAAGCATGAAATGGATTCTTCCTCAGAGCTCCCAGTAAGAGCCAACCTGCTGTCACTTTGGTTTCAGACTTCTTCAATTCCATCCCTAACTTGCTTGAGTTTGTATCATGAATTGGTATTGGATTTTGCCAATTGCATTTTCTGAGTCAACTGATAGGAACACATACATTTTCTTCTTTAGTCTGTTTATAGAGTTGATCGTGTTGATTGATTTTTGAATGTTGAATCCATCTTGCTTACCTGGAGTAATTTCCACTGTGGTCATTGGATGCAATTCTTTTCATGCATTGTTGGGTTCGATTTGCTAATATATTAGAGATGCTAAAAACATCGTCAATAAAGTATAGCAAATCAAGTCCAGAAGTATATAAAAAGGATCATATACAATGACCAACTGGGATTTCTTCCAAGTATGCAGTTACTATTTCTACAGAGACAGAATTCACAGTTAGTAAGTTCTTTTCTTTCAGTTCTTGAACTAGGTGGGCCCCTTCCTTCTGGTCTCCATATTTTCAGAAAATAAACCCACCGCCGTTCAAATTGTGTTCCCCTATAACCAGCATGTCCTTTCTCTCTCGTTGCCCCTAAGAATTTTTTTTTCGAGGGGATTTGTAATTACTTATTGAAGCGATTTTATGATGGCTGCCTTAAAATCTTCGTTAGAGAGCTCCAGCGTCTACTTCCTCTTGGTACTGGCATCAGTGGATTATCTTTTCTCAGTGAAGATGTGATTTTCCTGGTTCTTGAAGTGACACGTGATTTTCTATTGTACCCTGAACATTTTGGATATGATGTTAAGAGACGCTTGATCTTATCTGAATCTATTTTAGCGTGTCTCCACCTCTTTAAGGCATTGTGTAGATTCTGGCCGTCTTTCATGGGCTTTGGTGCCAATGACTTTAATTTTCCAGTCTTGCAGTGCTATTCTGCTGCTTCCTTCTCACGGCTGCACTTACATTCCTCATGGGTCCCTGCTGATGCTGCCTGTGGACACTGGAGGTCTTCTCTGAACTGCCTGCTGTCAGTAGGGGAGGAATGGGAGATGTTGGGACCTTAGATGGAGAGTAAGCTCTCTGGCCTTCTCTGGCTATCTGGGGAGGGTGAAGGTCCCCCTTCATTTGTGTTGTTGCCACCAGGGGAGGGAAGCTTCTATCTGGGCCGCATTTTGCTGCTGAGTGGAGAATCAGGAGACACGGGCCTGGGAGGCTTTCTCCTAGTGGATGGAGGATCCAGAAACCACGAACATGGTTTCCGTTCTGCTGCTGGGTTGGTGGCTCCCTGCCATGGGTGTGGGGTCAAGAGATGCTGGGCCTGGATTGTCTTCTGCTGCTGTGTGGAGGGCTGGGACGCTGGGCCTTCTCGCATCTGTCGCATGAGTGGAGGGGTCCTCTTACTGCCGGCTTAAAGTCTTGGTCTCAGAATAGGGCCCAGTGCTGCTGGCTGGTGTGGGGCATGAGGCAAAATTCTCATTGGGACTAAAGCCCAGGTCTTCCCATTGATACAACTGTTGGTGGACTGGGACCTGCTGTGGGACTTGAGAGTGATAGACTACCCACCCCCATCCCTGATTTCTGCTTATGCTGTTCTTGTGGGCAGATTGGGCCACTATATCCATCAATGTGTCTTCCCACAACAACCTCACTGAGCTTCCCTTTTCCTGTTCCTTTGACCAGAGAACAGACTTCACTCTCCCTCTCTCTCCGCTGCCTGTTGACTATTCAGGGTGGTATTCCTTTCCAGCACCCAGTCTGAGAGATAAAAAGAAAACTCAGGGTCCTCACTATGGTGTCAGTCTTTAAGATCTGTGGTTCCCCAGTCCCTCTTCTTTCCACCTTTCCAAGTCCTTTTATGCTTGCATGTTGAGCAGTTTCCAGGGTACTTAGTTACATGTAGAGAGAGACTCAGGGAAAGGTGAGTCTGCCCATCTTGTCCTGGAACTGGAAGTCCTAGTAATTGTTCTTTAACTCTGATTACAAAAGTTAGTACATATACATTGTATTAAAAAGTGAGAGATACAGAAACCCCCAATACTGAAAAACAAAATCACCGAAACTCTATCTTACAGAAATTAGCATAAAGTTTAAGGCAGGCCTTCCTAAAAGTTTTATGTGCATCGAAATCACCTGGGTATCATGTCAAAACGTAATTCAGATTCAGTAGGTGTGAAGATTCTGCATTTCTACTAAGCACCCAGGCAATGCTGACCTTGCTGGTCTGTGAGCCATACTTTGGATGACAAGGACTTAGTGTCAATTTTACAGCCTTTTGTATAAAGAGATATACACATAACAATGACAGCAGTTGTCCTTCTCCTACATGGACTAATTTTTCTATATTTGTTTGTTCAGTTGGAAATGATACTTAAAAACTTTATCCTACTGGGTTACATCCATTCCGATTTATAAGAATTTGTGTTCTCCATTTTTTCGGTCAAGATGGAGTCATTTGACTAAAATGCTAGCCCTTTAAATTTTTTCCTTAACTTCTAGCTTCCTGTATTTATTACACAAATTCGTAAATAAATGTGATTACATCAATTCAATGTACTATTGGATATATTTGCAAATTCAAATTTGTTACAATTTTCCGACATCCATGTATTGCATGGAGGGAGATAAAGGTAGTGATTAACCTCAGAATTTAATTCTGAGAATTTATTTCTTAGTTGTGGATCATAACAAAATAAGTATGACAACCACTATCCTAGACAACTTTTTCACACGGGCGCTAGGAGACATGTATACTTATTGTGGGAATGCTTATGATAGGCAAAACAAAACAAAATAAAAAAACAAATGAGAAATAATCCAAATATAAGAACCAAGAAGAAATAAATTGTGGCATATCCATTCAAGGAAATGAATTACAGAACCACATGTATAATTGTCAGAATCAAAATATTCAGTAGAAAAGCAAGTTGCAGAGAAGTGCATTTAACATCATGTCATTTATATACAGCTCAAAATATGTAAAGCTAAATCTAAACTGAGCAGGCCTATGTATGGGAGAAAACGGAAAACAAATGCAAGGGAGTGAGTGACACAGAATTCAGGATGGTGATTTCCAGAGAGATTCCGGAGGTGGAGGAATGGGAATTGGGAAAGGCACCTAGGAGGTTTCTAACGTACTAGCAATGTTTCTTACAGTGGATAGAGTATACACTGAAGTTCACTGTATTGTTATCACCCATTTTAATGATCACTTATTTTATATGGCTTTTAAGTAAGCTAGAAATAATGAAAACAACGCAGAAGTTAAGGTATAAGGTAAAGGAGTCTCCCTAGTTCTTTCTTTAAACCAAGAATATGCCCACAGCAAATTTCTGTACTGGGTACATTTCTGGAGAGGGGCTATAACAATCAAGATTTGCCTGTCCATCACATTGGCTCCATCATCCTAAACAATTCATTCTTCCCCACTTCTGAGTCCACCATCTCCAGCTCTTGTTGCTTTGGGGGAAGAATATATGCACGGATCCACTCATGTTTGTTCCATTGGCTTCTTTAGAGACCAGTTCCTTCCCATTTCATGACTGCTTCTCTGGGTTTTAGGTGCACTAATCTGGTGTGCAATAGGCATCTTTCCTGCCCACCCCTAAGTTTCTAGCATGGATACAGGTTGTCCCTATTTTTCAAATCTTTGTTTAGTCATTTCAAATGTAATTAAATACCTGGATTCAAGCCACCACCTCGGCTTACAAATGATACTGCTGTGTTTTAAATGGACAGGTAGACTTTCTAAGACTCTTGTTTAGAGATTGGTGCTACAGTTCTGGAACTGTCATCCCCAATGATGCTGTGGCCAACTCACCCTTCATTACAGGCGTAATGAACAGTGGATCCAAACTGGGTGTCTCCGTTTACGATCATTTTGCCATTTAAGGGTTCTGCAGGAGTGCCACATGACTTACCTAGGGGACAGAAGCAGAATTTGGGGATTGGGTATAGAACTCTCCGATGTCCTCTCAGTAAGGACATAAGGTCTCAACCTGGCTGGAACTTACTGAAAATCATTTGTCGCTCTACAGATTTTGCCACCTGGAAGAAACTTACAAGACAGCCTCAAGGTCAGCCACCTACTAAGCTCCAAGTTCACAAAAGACCTTCCCTCCTGATTGATCTCATGCCTGCATTGTGCCTCCCAGAAAAATGTAAACTTCAGTTATTACCAAGGTGGTTACTTTGTCACTCAGCCAGTGTAAATCAAAGATCTCAATGTCTGGAATTCTCCCCCCACCTATGCTTTTCTTTCTTTTTCTGAGTCATTCCTGACCTAGTTCCAGTGGGGACAATGGGAAACCCCTACTGAATGGAGATTTTCCCTGCATCGTGCCTTGTGATGGTCATTTCTCATGAAATGAACTTGCGATGAAGGTGCCAGCAAGTGAGGGGTAGGCAGATGTGACAGACAGAGAAACTCTCCCATGTGCTCTACTTGAGGCAACTTTAACGAGTCATATGTGTCTTAGTTCCAAAATCTGAAGAATTGAATCAGCTCTTATGGATGTTTGATTGACACAGAGGAGTTCTCAGTCCAGAGGTACTTACGTTTACAGATGTTTTCAGCGCTTGACCAGACTGAGTTCGGTAGGCAGGTGATAGAGAACACTCTCTTCTGGTAACCAGGGCGGCACTCATACTTCAAAGATGTCCCAATGGGAAACTCATACTCGTCAGTCGGATTTGCAGGCTTGGCAAAGGGAAGCTGTTCCGGGGCTTTGCATTTACCTGGAGGCCAAGACCACAGTGACATCCCAGTGAACAGAGAAACTTCTACTCTACTTCCTCTTTCCCAATATGCTTCATAGATGTGATCAAAGAAAAGAGCACCTTAATAATGTTAAAATGACTGCTTCTCTCAGCAGTGATCTTAGAAATGAGCTTCTTATTTCATTTTTCAGCTTTATTTATTTATTTTGAGAGAGAGAGAGAGAGAGAGAGAAAGAGTGCACATGAGAGGGAGGACGGGCAGAGAGAGAGAAAGAATCTCAAGCCGACTCCCCACTGAGTGCAGAGCCCAATGCGGGGCTTGATTCCAAGACCTCGAAATCATGACCTGAGCCAAAGTCAGCCACTTAACCAACTGAGCCACCCAGGCGACCCTGTCCACAATTCTTAATAACTATGTTGAGCACTGCTCAACTTCTCAAACCTTAGAATTCAACTGTAAACCACTACCTCATTTCTTCTTCTACAATAACGTTCATTTGATACTTAATCACAGCCACTGTTAAAAACCCAGTTTTGCCGAGATTTGTTGTCATCAGGAGGAATGTGCGGGGGGAAAAAAGAAACGAACTCTCTTCCATCTAACATATCCAGGAGCTACAGGTAGCTAGAGTTGCACAGTATCTGAGAGATACCAAGTTCCGCTGTTTCCCCCCAAAATTAAAAATAGTGCATAGGTCTCCTGTGCGGTCCTGGAGGCTCCCAGGGCACATCAGCCCACATTTTGGGAAATGCAGCACTCTGCTAATCTTTGTCTGTAAAGTGGGTTTGTCTATTTGTATTTAATAGATCTGTTGATGTATTTAGGTTAGATCTATCATCTTACTATTTGATTTTTGTCCATTTCCTATGTTCTCTATTCTCTTGTATTTTGCCTCATTTTGATTCTGAATTGTATTTATTAATTTACTCTTATTTCCTTTTTTAAAGAAGATTTTATTAATTTAAAGAGAGAGAGAGAGAAAGAGTGATCAGGGGGAGGGGCAGTGGGAGAGGGAGAGAGAGAATCTCAAGCAGACTCCCTGCTGAGCGTGACCTGAGATCATGACGTGACCCAAAATCAAGAGTCAGATGCTCAACTGACTGAGCCACCCAGGAGTCCCTATTGTTATTTCTTCTCATTAGATTATTTATTACACATTCTTTTACAGCTCCTTTAAAGATATCATGCGTCCTTACCATGTTAACGTGCCTTGGACAATTATCATTTCCCTGAAATGAAAGAACTATAGATAATGCTAACTCCATTTACCTCCTTCCTGTCTTCTGTTCTATCACGATTATGTTTTTAAATTCTACATATATTTTACATTCCCATTAGTCATATTCAACGTACACACCGCCAGCTGTTTGCTGGGCTACAGCCATTTGCTACTAAGCTGGACCCTAATGGTAATAGATTCCCTCAGCAGGCTCAGCTAGGATTTTGAAAATCTGGAGAAATGTGTGGTTGCCTAAACAACGAGCTCCCAAAGACATCCATGCCCTCATCCTTAGAGCCTGTGAATGTGACCTAATATGGCACCAGGGCTTTGCAGATGTGATTACATTAAGAATCTCATGATGGGAAGATTATCCTGGATTAGCTGGGTGGCCATAAGTGCAATCACAAAGGTCCTTAAAAGAGGGAGGCAAAGGATCAAAGACAGAAGAAGGACATTTAAAGATGCTGCTGGTGTTGGCTTTGAAGGTAGAGAAAGGTGGCCATGAGCCAAAGTATGCGGGCAGCCTCTGGAAAAGAAAAGAGCCAGGAAACCTAATCTCCTTGGAGCCTCCAGAAGAAACACAGTCCTATAGACCCACTTGAGAATTTGAGCTCCAGAACCATAAGAGAATAAATTTCTGTTGTTGTAAGCCATAAAGTTTGTGGTAATTTGTTAGAGCGGCAATAAGAAACTAATACAAGAGGTAACAATGTATAGTGTTAGAAACTGGACTCACAGAGACCGGACTTGAACCTAGTGTCTTCTCCTTACTAACTGTGAGGGAGAAGTAAAAATTGTACATTGGGATACTAGCCAGAATAGAAAGGAACATGGGAGCTTTCACTACAGAAAGCTTGATCTGCCTCTTAGGGTTTTTTTTTGACTGTTTCTTTTGCTGTGCAGAAGCTTTTTTCTTGATGAAGTCCCACAAGTTCATTTTTTCTTTTGTTTCTCTTGCTTTTGGAGATGTGTCATGAAAGAAATTGCTGTGGCCGATGTCAAAGAGGTTACAGCCTATGTTCTCCTCTATGATTTTGATGGATTCCTGTCTCACATCGAGGTCTTTCATCCAGTTGGAGTTTATCTTTGTGTATGGTGTGAGAGAGTGGTCAAGTTTCATTCTTTTGCATATAGCTGTCCAATTTTCCCAGCACCATTTATTGAAAAGACTGTCTTTTTTCCACTGGATGTTTTTTCCTGCTTTGTCAAAGATTAGTTGCCCATAGAGCCGAGGGTCCATTTCTGGATTCTCTATTTTGTTCCATTGGTCTATGTGTCTGTTTTTGTGCCAGTACCATGATGTTTTGGTGATCACAGCTTTGTAGAACAGCTTGAAATCCAGCATTGTGATGCCCCCGGCTTTGTTTTTCCTTTTCAGCATTTCCTTGGTGATTCGGGGCCTTTTCTGGTTCCACATAAATTTAAGGGCTGTTTGCTCCAGCTCTTTGAAAAATGTCATTGGTATTTAGATCGGGATGGCATTGAAAATGTAGATTGCTCTGAGTAGCATAGACATTTTAACTATGTTTATTCTTCTGATGCATGAGCATGGAATGTTTTTCCATCTTTTTGTGTCTTCTTCAGTGTCTTTCAAGAGTGATCTGTAGTTTCTAGAATATAGATCCTTTACGTCTCTGGTTAAGTGAATTCAGAGATATCGTATGATTTTTGGTGCTACTGTAAATAGAATCGATTCCCTAATTTCTCTTTCTTCAGTCTTATTGTTCATGTATAGACATGCAACTAATTTCTGAGCATTGATTTTGTATCCCACCACATTACTGAATTGTTCTATAAGTTCTAGTAATTTGGGGATGGACTCTTTTGAGGTTTTCCATATAGAGTATCATGTCATCTGTGGAGAGAGACAGTTTGACTTCTTCTTTGCCCATTTAAATACATTTTATCCCTTTTTGTTATCTGATTGCTGTTGCAAGGACTTCTAGTCATATGTTGGATAATAATAGCGAGAGTGGGCATCCTTGTCGTGTTCCTGATCTTAAGGGAAAGGCTTTCAGCTTTTCTCCATTGAGAATGATATTTACTGTAGGCTTTTCATAGATGGTTTTTATGAAATTGAAGAATGTACCCTCTATCCCTACATTCTGAAGTATTTTAATCAGAAAAGGATGCTGTATTTTGTCAAATGCTTTTTCTGCATCAATTGAGAGGATCATATGGTTCTGGACTCTTTTCTTGTTGATGTGATCTATCACACTGATTGATTTGTGAAATAAGTGGCAGCCCACGGAATGGGAGAAGATATTTGCAAATGACACTAGAGATAAAAGACTGGTATCCAAGATCTATAAAAAACTTCTCAAACTCAATACACGAGAAACAAATAATCAAATAAAAAATGCCAGAAGATATGAACAGACACTTTTCCAATGAAGACATACAAATGGCCCAGAGACACATGAAAAAATGTTGAAAATCATTAGCCATCAGGGAAATACAAATCAAAACCACATTGAGATACCACCTTATGCCAGTTAGAATGGCAAAAATTGACAAGGCAAGAAACAATAAATGTTGGAGAGGATGTGGAGAAAGGGGAACTCTCTTACACCGTCGGTGGGAATACAAATTGGTACAGCCACTTTGGAAAACAGTGTGGAGGTCCTTTAAAAAGTTAAAAATAGAGCTACCCTAGGATCCAGCCATTGCACTACTGGGTATTTACCCCAAAGATACAGACGTAGTGAAGAGAAGGGCCATATACACCCCAATGTTCATAGCAGCATTGGCCACAATAGCTAAATCGTGGAAGGAGCCAAGATGCCCTTCAACAGATGAATGGATAAAGAAGATGTGGCCCATAAATACAATGGAATATTACTCAGCCATCAGAGAGAACGATTACCCAACATTTGCAGCAACATGGACAGGACTGGAGGAGATTATGCTAAGTGAAATAAGTCAAGCACAGAAAGACAATTATCGTATGGTTTCACTCATTTATGGAACATAAGAAATAGCAGGGAGATTGGTAGGAGAAGGAAGGGAAGAATGAAGGGGGGGGTAAACAAAAGGGGGAATGAACCACAAGAGACTATGGACTCTGGGAAACAAACTGAGGGCTTCCGAGGGGAGGGGGTAGCGGATTGGGATAGGCTGGTGATGGGTATTAAGGAGGGCACATATTGCATGGAGCACTGGACACAAACAATGAATCATGGAACACTACATCAAAAACCAAGGATGTACTGTATGGTGACTAACATAACAATAAAAAAATAAAAAAGAAAGCATGATCTGGTTTCCTATTCCTCCTCCTTTCCCAATTCCTCAAATTATAAGAAATATATTAATGTGAACTCCATAAACTCAAGACCTACCGTAGTTTATATAAAGAAACACATCTGCATAGCTTTATGATCTATTAAATACAATAGTTCAAAAATACTTCAAGTATACAATTGGATGAACTTGACATACGTGTGCACCATGAAACCATTACCACAATCAAGATAGAAAATGTTTCCATCACATCCCCACCAGTGTCCTCATTCCGCTTTATCAACCCTCTGTCTCTCTACCCCCTTCTCTAGGCGATCTCTGACCTGCTTCCTTTTACTGCAGATTGAGTTGACTTTCTAGAATTTCCTATAAACCAGCTCACTTTGTTTGTACTTTTCCCCTTCTTTGGTCTGGCTCTTACACAGATCATTATTTTGAGATTCGTCCAGGTTGTTGCATATATAAAAACTATTTCTGTTTTTGCTGGGTGATATCCAGTAGTACAAATACCCCTTGATCGAGTTTGCCTACTTGACTGTTGAATGTCCTTTGGATTTGGATTGTCTCCAGTTGTTGGCTAGTACAAATAAAGCCACTGTGAAAATCCTTGCCCAAGTCTCTGTGTGGTCAGATGCCTTCATTTCTCTTGAGTCAATACCTGGGAGTAAAATGCCTAGTCATATGGCACATTTGTGTGTAGCTTTTTAAGAAACTGCCAAACTGCTTTCCAGAGTGGTTGCATCATTTTACCAAGGAGCAGTGACTCCAGGTACTTCACCTTGTTGCTGACCCTTGGTATGGTCAATTTTTAACATTTTAGCTATTCTGGTGGGTGTATATCGTCATCACATTGTGGTTTTTGTCTTGGGTGACACAGTCCACTTGGAAATACTCCCGATTCAAACTCTCCATTCAAGGCAGATGGGTTTGTTCTGTGATAGAACCACAATTTACTTATTATTACTTCCATGTCCTTGGTCAAACATAAACTGTCAACCCAGAGTACCCTCTGCTCTCCAGTCTGCATGTCCTACTCTTTTTTTTTAATTTTAAATAATTTTTTATTATGTTATGTTAGTCACCATACAGTATAGCCTTAGTTTTTGATGTAGTGTTCTACTCTTTATGAAAAGATCTGGTTTCCTATTCCTCCTTCTTTCCCAATTCCTCAAATTATAAGAAATATATTAATGTGAACTCCATAAACTCAAGACCTACCATAGTTTATATAAAGAAACACCTCTGCATAGCTTTATGATCTATTAGATACAATAGTTGAAAAATACTTCAAGTATACAATTGGATGAACTTGACATACGTGTGCACCATGAAACCATTACCACAATCAAGATAGAAAATGTTTCCATCACATCCCCACCAGTTTTATTCAAACACCTCTATCAGTTGAAAAAAGAGCATGCGGTTTCAAAACTTTTATATAATGATATTTAATGTCTAAAAATCTTTATATAGTTATTATATTAGTATACAATATATTATATTGGTATATGATATAATCTAACTTAATCTATAATATTATGTACTGTAATATATAATTTGGTATCTTATATATAACATTAATTTATTATATGACAGTACATATTATATTATATTTTACAGATTAATGTATATTATAAATTATAAACCACATAAACTATACCAACTTAATACTATGTATTAAATTATACTCATATTATATAGCTTAATAAAGCTATTATATAATATATAATATAATTATATGTTAATTATATAACCAAAATTTGTAATATGTCATGTTATCTAATAAATATAACATAATGTATACGTATAACATTGTTATGTAACAGAAATATAACTATATTATATTACATATAATGTATTATGCATAGTAAAATATTAAATACATTTAAATATCTGTATTTAATAATTTTGTATTTATAAACATGTAATATATATATAAATAGAAATTTTAAAAATATGATACAGATTAAATAAACATTTTTAATGCTTTGCTAATCCTGATGATTTTATATAATTATTAATTAACATCTACAAGGACAAAATAGTCCTAATGAGTTTCTCTGTTCACAACGGCGGATGTAAAGCTATCATTTCACCTAGTCTTGATACTTCCTGAATTTTTTGTTTTTGTCAACTTTCGGTCACTTGTGATTAGACTGACAATGTTTCTTCTTCATGTCTCTGACAAAGAGCCTGGATTCGTGTGTGCCTGTGTGTGTGGAAGTTATTGTCAGCTATGCTGCTCTCTTGTTTGCTTAAGTTGGCCTTATCAGAATTATCTTCATTCTGTTTCTATGCAGAAATTTTTGAAGTTACTTGCCCAATCATAAAAGTTAGATTAGATAAAACTAGGTAAATAAACCATAAATCTGCTCATCTGAGCATATGTGAACCGAAATAGGTGGCAAATCACAGAAAGCCACTGGCCTTTCCCTCCTTTCTACCTCGCATCTTCATACAGTAGGCCAACAGAGTGCGATCTCACCCAAGGACCAGGTGAGGGCGCCAGAGGCTGCCCTATGTTCTACACCGTCCTAGGAAAGCTTAATAGGCCAATTTGTATGTAAAGTAACTATCCCTGTGAATCTGCCTGCCCAGTCATTTCTGGATTCACTCCTTAAGTGTTGCTAAATCCATGCTCCTTCCCACTCAGCCTTCTCTGATCACTGAAGCTGAGATGGTCCCCTTTCAGTCATGCAGTGGCCCTGAGACTCTCTTGAGGGAACCTCCTACTCATGGTTTCACAGATCTGCATGGGGATTTTCAGGTTTCGAAACACTGTCACATACACTACCTCATTTGCTTTTCACAGTAATCCTCTCAGATTGCTGGATGTCAATTACGTTCATTTTATATACACGGATCCTGAAACTCAAGGAAGTTATTGACTCGCTGGGCCCCAGGCCCATAGCTACCAAGTAGCAGAGGCTGAAAAAAAACCGGAACCCTGGCCTCCCAATTCAGGAGATTTCACAAAACCCCACCACCCAACTTCTACATGCATGCACCCTGAAGACACAGCTTTCTCATCAAGTCCAAAGCGCTGTGCACACGGTCAGCATTCTGTCAGCACTTTCTGCGTCTACATTCCATTGGCAAGTCAATTACTAGACGGTTTAGCTGTTTCACATTTTTAAGTTATTATGATAACCTTATATTACTAAGGTAATCATATATATATATATATATATCAATTAACATCCCAACAAGAAAAGGACCAGATACTCAAAAGGTCCACAAACATTTCTAAACTTTGACAACAGATTGCTTCATTTACTCTGCATGTCTCTCTTCTGAAAATAAAACTTCAAGTTTTATCACGTTTCTTCACCTGACAGGTTACTTTACTATGTCTAAGGAGAGAAAATATTAATAACAACTTTTTAAAAAGATTTTATTTATTTACTTGTCAGAGAGAGAAAACGATAGAGAGAGAGACTGAGCAAGCAGGGAAAGTGGCAGGCAGAGGGAGAAGCAGGCTCCCCGCTGAGCAAGAAACTGGATGCAGGATTTGATCCCAGGACTCTGGGATCATGACCTGAGCTGAAGGCAGACGGTTAACCGACAAAGCCACCCAGGCGCCCCTAATAACAACTTTTGTGGAAACTTGGTTTTGCCTTGTTTCTTCCTCTCTTAGAAGAGAAGGCACAATCAAATAGTGAATGCGTAATGTCTAGTAAGAGCAGAGAACAAAATCAGTTGTCAAGCAGAGGCTGGACAAAAACCAGACTAAGCCATTTCAACTACGATGTTGCCAATGAGACCAAGCAACTAAGAAGACTTCTTAGAAGGCCAAAAATAAGAGAAGGATTCTAAACGAAGATGTTTACCTATTTAAAAGGAAGGAAGGAAGGGAAGATGCCACCACAAAATTTCCAAATAGTTATACAGGCTTTATTTTGTACTAACCACATGACTAAAACGCCACACTGTGTAAACACTTCTACATTTCCCCTCTATCTGCAATGCTTTGCAGCGAGGGCTCCCGGAGCTTCCCTCGCCCTTCTAACCCCAAGTGCCACCATGCGATTTGTGTTAATGAGGGCTCTCAGCGAGTGTCGTGGTGGTTTGGGGTGTGAGTGCGGTGAATGCAGTCGGCTGCAGGGCAGTTTAAGGTGCGAATTGCACCCACAGGACTGCTTGTCCAAACACCCTGGTGAACGAAGGGCAGCAGTAATGGCTGGGGGATAGAACTCGATTAAGTGACAGGCTCTGTGTTAGACCCTGGCGCGCTTTATGCCATTCAAGGAACACCACCCCGATGTAGATCCGTGTTTCCACCGCACAGAAGAGGAGACGGACTCGGACAGGTGTAGTAACTTTCCTCACTCTTAAGAACTCACTAAGATTAGAACCCGAGTGAGTCGCATTTCCCACCACTCTCCTTCGCCGGGATCAGCACTACCCTCCGCTCTGCCGGTCTTTGTTAACGCACGAAAGCCCCTGATTTCCAGTGGCACCTGCCGAGCTCCTGCGCGCTCCCGGCGCTGGCACCGCTCAAGCCCCCGGCAGAAGGCAACTCCATGCTCACGCAGAGGCCACCAGGGTCCCGGCACAAGCGGGGCTCCCGGAGCCCAGCTGTCTTGTCGCGCCACCCTGGGGACCCGAGAGCCCAGCCCCGCGTCTCACCCCAGGCGTCCTGCAGCGCGAGCAGCACCAGAACCGCCAGGAGGGCTCCTCCCCAGCAGGAGAGAGGCGGCGCCGGCGGCCCGAGAGCTTGCCGGCTCCTCCGAGAAGACGCTCCCATCCTCCCCAGGCGCCTCGAGTAAGCAGGAGGGACCTCGAAGGAAAGAGCAGGGAGCGAGGCCAAGAGGTGAGAGACAACGCACTCTGCACCCAGAGTATGGGGAGCGCGGCGGGGAGGCCGGGACGGAAGCCTTTGACCGCAGCTTCCCTTTAATGGGCGAGGTCTTGTTTACTCCTAATTTGCATTGTTTCCAATGAATCTAGCCCCCACCGACCACCTCAGGGACCCATCTACAGGAGCAAAACTTGATACTTCGGCTCCTTGATGTCTGCCCGGAGGATGGGCGGCTCCGGATAAAGGAGGTGGAATCTTCCAGCTCAGCTTTCAAACGCCCCCTGCATGACTTTTCCCCTTTGCAAGAATCCGCGTGGGTAGGCCAGCGAACGGAATGCCTGCTCTCTGTGTTAAAGCCACAATTTTGGGCAATATGTGCAGTGTACAGGAAATATGAAGAACCAATTCCTTTATGTTGAATTGAGATATACCAAGCCATTGAAAAAAATTTTAAACAGGCTGACTTAATCAGATTTGCATTTTTAAAATAGTTGTCTATACTACCGGGAAACTGGATTGGAATAAGGCAACAGTGAATGGGGCTGACCAGCAAGGAGCTTTTGCCATCATGCAGATAAGATTTGACGGTGGTCTTGACTGGAGATTAAGTGAACAATTAAGAAATCGGAAGGGGGAATAAACCATGAGAGACTATGGACTCTGGGAAACAAACTGAGGGCTTCAGAGGGGAGGGGGTGGGGGAATGGGATAGACCGGTGATGGGTATTAAGGAGGGCATGTATTGCATGGTGCACTGGGTGTTATACGCAAGTAATTAATCATGGAACATTGCATCAAAAACTAGGGATGTACTGTATTGTGACTAACATAATATAATAAAAAAATATTATAAAAAAAGAAATCGGAGACAGAATGAACAAAACTTATTCATGCAGTGGATTTTGGTTGCTTCCTTAAAGTTAGCGGAGAGGAAAAGAAAGGAAGCAGTAGGGAGCCTCAGGGTTCAAAATGGATGATGGTATTATTTATTGAAATAAAAAAAATATGGGGGATAAATTTGGAGCAGAGGGTTAAGCATTCAAGGATGAGAGAAATGGGGGTGTGTGGCAGGCTGAATACTGCCCCCCCCCCCGAAGATATCCACATCCTAATTCCCAGACCAGTGACTAGGTTATGTTCCGTGGCAAGAGGGGTTTTGCAGATGTGATTAAATTAAGGATTTTGAGATGGGAGATGATCCTGGATTATCTGGGTGAGCAGTGTAATCACAGGGGGCCTTATGGAGGGAGGCAGCAGATCAGAGTGGGAGAAGGTAGGAACTGAAGGCAAGACTGGGGACTTGCTGCTGTGAGCCAAGGAATGACAGCCACCTCTAGAGGCTGGGAGAGGCAAGGGACAGATTCTCCCCTGGAGCTTTCAGAATGAACCAGTCCTGCCAATACCTCGGTTTTAGCCCTGTTAAGACTCATTTTGGACTTGTGACCTCCAGGCTTATAAAAGAATAAATCTGAGTCATTTTTGGCTACAAGGTAACTTGTTACAATAGGAAACATATGAGAGAGAAAGGGTAGCTTGAGCAAGGGAGAGTGTCAAATGCTACAATTAAAATAAAATTAGACTTATCAAAAAAAGTATGCCTATCAAAACCACATGAAATGCTCTCTACTTCACTTAAATAATTAAAACCACACTATGACCAGAAGTATATGATAACAGTAAGTAAGTTGAGACAATGGAGCAAGACTTGAGCACAAAGCAGATGGAGTTTTAATGAGAGCTAAGGAGGCATGGGAATGTTCTAGGAAAAGATTGGGAATATAGTTTGATTATGAAACTGGACTTCCAGAAATGTCAAACAATAGGCCCTTTGAAAAGGAAATGGGTAGAAGAGAGTCAAAATCTCAAGAACTGATGGTACTGTTAAGTGAGAACATGGAGAATAGATGATAAGATCAGGATGGAAACATTTGGTTGTGGTTCATGGTTTTAATATTTTTGTGTGTGGTGGACCCCTTTACTTCTTTGGTCAAGCCTATGGACCCCGTCTCAGAATTAATTTTTTAATGCTTAAAATAGAGCACCTAGGATTACAAAGGAAACGGGTTCTGCTGAAATTTAGTTCTAGCCATGAACCTTTGGAGGTCTGTGGCCCCTAAGGACCCCAGATTTATTTATTTTTTGACCCCAGATTTAAAAATTAGTTAAAACAAGAGTCAGTTGTGTATAAAGCAAGAGTTGGAATATGTCGTGTGGAGAGCAGAGAATTGCAAATGTCACGTGCTGTGGGGGGGTGGTGAGAAGGTATCATAGCAGGTATTTCGGTAAATGTGTTAGCCCTTTTCTCCTCCACGCATAGCTGCGATTCATGGTGGGGAAAGATGCCCGAGGTGGGAAACTACTCTTCCTCTCCTCAGTGCAGTTTCACTAACGGAGACCACAGCCCAGCAAACCGCTACCCCTCAGCACGTATAGCCTCAGCTCACACAAACATGCTAGAATACGGTTTTACTTCATTTTCTTCATTCCCCTCATACTCAAGTCTCAGCTCCTATCCTCACTAGTGGAGAAAGGGCAGTGCTCCAAAGGCCAGGTGCATTTCTCATTTTCCAGCACTTTTCATGAGGCTCCCTCTCAAGGCTATTGCAAGAAATATTTACTTTGATCATATCTTTTATCACATCTCTTTAATTTGTCCAATAACAATCTCTCAAGGATCTGATATCGTCCTTTTAAGTTATTCTTCACAGAGCAGTGGAAGGAGAAGCCAGAGCATAGTAGGCTGAGGAAAAGGGAACGGAGGGTCCAACTCCCCAGCCCCACATCACATGCTATCAGAACACACACTCATTACTACTTCTTTTTGCATTGATCTCCTGACATTTGCTTTCTCCCATCATTCCTTGGTAGTCTAGTTCCTGGCTCACAGTGACCTTTGCTGCTATTACCCCTGTCACATTCCCTGGGCTCACAGAAGCTCAGTGAGCTAAGGGAACTATACAGGCTGGAGCTGGGTATTTGGGTGAGGTGATGGGGGGAAGGGAGAGGAGGATAAATAAGTTACCCTGTGATGTTTTCATCATCTGCTAAGAGAAGGAAGGAGAATAGAGATGAAAGTAGGATGGAGTAGATGGCTTGAGGTGAACAACCAGATTAATTTAGGGGAATAAAAACAGCACTGATTAAAAATGAATAAAAGATACTGAACAGCATCCCACTTCTGGGTATGTATCCAATGTCTTGAAGAGCTATTTGCACACCATTATTCATAGCAGCAGTAAACACAACAGCCACAAAGTACAAACAAGCCACATGACCATTGGCAGGTGAATGAACTAAATATGGTCTATACATGCAGTGACGTATTATTCATCCTGAAAAAGGAAGGAAATCCTTCCACATGCTACAACATGGAGGAACCTTGGGGACGTTATGCTAAGTGATATAAACCTGTCACAGGACAAACACTGTATGATTCCACATATATGAGGTGTCTAAAGCAGTTCGGAGAAACAGAAAGTAGAATGGTGGTTGTTGGCTGGGGGTTGGAGGGAGAGGGGAATGTAGAGTTACTGTTTAATGGATATAGCATTTCAACTTTGTAAGATGAAAAAGTTCTGGAAATCTGTTGGACAATGTGAATATACCTAACACTTCTGAACTGGACACTTAAAAATGGTTCAGATGGTAAATTTTATGTTCTGTATATATTTAAAAACTCAAAAATGCCAAACAGAGTAGTCTAGGAGAAGATGGTGAGAGAAATTTGTGGTAGTCAGTGAGCAAGATTTTATTTTCTCAATAGTATAAATGCTAGAACAAGGAAAATTGGCAGCTAGATTTCAAGGGTGCTGGGAGAGAGCTGGGGAAAGGTGTTGGCTGGACAAATAGAAAAGCTTGAGGATGAGTTTGTGGGTTGAGAATTGGCTAAAACAACAAAGTGGTGAGATCCAGAATGCATAAATGTTAAATCAGGAACTCTAACAACCCTAACTAAATGGAATTAAAATAACATAAGAGTAAAACCCCTAAGAGTTCATTGACTCTAGGAGAAAAAAATCATATAAAGGCGAGTGTTTTTGTTAAAAGATAAAATTTATTTGAGTGACTACTATACACATTTTTAAAGGAACCAAAGCTCTGATAGAACTGCCAAGGAAATATTCAAAGCCTGAATTTGTACACCAAAACCATACAATTAAAACTTGACTCCCATGATGAAAAAAAAAAAATTGTGCAAATTGTAAGTACTGATTAGGGAAAGACAAAGTATATATTGTGAAAAAAAAAAAAAACCTCAAACCAAGTGGAAATAAAAGTGAAATGTTTAACCATATGAGAGCGAAATGCTACAATTAAAATAAAATTAGACTTATCAACAAAAGTATGCCTATCAAAACCACATGAAATGCTCTCTACTTCACTTAAATAATTAAAACCACACTATGACCAGAAGTATATGATAACAGTAAGTATGCTGATTGCAAAAGAAGAGTTGAGATAGGAGGACAGCTCTTTCTAGTGCCTTCCTTAAAGTGGTGATACTTTCGGAGTTATGTGTTTATGGCTATAGCCTGGTGCTAGGCACATCGAAGGTGAGGCTTCAGAAAGTTCTTGAAAGCATGTGGCGGTGAAACTGGGCTCCCATTTTTATTATCAAGCAAACTTTCCTTGTTCTGCTTGAGAAAAAGTGCATATGGGATTTTATAGCTTATGAAGTCATCTCACTGGTGTTGAGACAATACACATAGACTTGCTGAGATTAAAATGGTTTCTTCCCAACCGATGTTCAGCTGGATCCAGACAAGAAGGCACACTGAAATAGAGAATGTCTGTTCAGGAAGTAGCATGAAGAGCAGGGATGCAACTCAAAATTTAAATAACGAGAATGTTCATGTTCTCTGTGTACCAACTCTAAGTCCGTAACCCATAGAGCGTTGAGACTCTTAGAAGATATTGTTCTATTAAGAGGCCCCTTTCTTCAGATAACATGATCTGAAGGCAATAATAAAGTTTCTATTGATGAATATGAAGAAAAATAAATGAGGGAGAAATCGAAGCAAGCGTTGCATTCTTATTCATGCATTCATTCAACAAATATTTATGTATTAACCTTACTTCAGACCCCCAGTGGTTTGGGTTTAGACATCACTCTGGCCTGGTCTCCCCTGTTCCTTTCGCTTTTCCATGACTCCCCAGCACCAGGTGATCTTTTCTTTCTCAGCTATCACAGCAGTTTTTCTGTATCTTGTTTGTGGTACTTATTCTTACACTATGACAGGTCTATGTCTATTTTTTCGGTACTAAAATGAGCTCCAGGAGGGCAGAGGTGGTATCTTTATATTTTATAGACTATGCAGGAGAAAGCAGTGTAAAGGCAGATTTGAGTTTGAATTCAAACTTTTGCCTATTACTGATTCTGTGACTGTGGCCAATAGGTTAGGTTTGGTTTTCTCATCTTGGATGTTGTATGTTCACCTCAGGTTAATACCTTTCACCGTGGTAGCAAGGCCTAACTGAGGTAAGGCAGGAGAGATGCTCAGCACAATTCCTGGGCATGGCAGACCTCCAGGTGCTCACCCCCACTCCTTCTGGGGACCTCAGAGGGACCCTTCATGTTGCCTGTCAAGTTTTCTATACTCCTCACCATTCAATCTTCAACCCCCATGGTGACTCTTTAGTGCCTTCACCTTTCTCCTTAAATCCCTATCGTCTCCTTTCCCAATTTTCCTCTCAGGTGACTGTTTTGCTTTCTAGCCACTGAGTAAACAGAATGGTCAGAAGAGAACTTCCACGCATGCATTTGCCATCATGGCTCCCCACCTGCCATTGTCTACACCCGCATCTTCTGTCTTCTCTCCTGTTAAGGAGGCCACATTCCGATCTAAGCTCTGCCCCCCAGCTGGAGCATTTGATCCCCTCCCTTCTTGCTTACCCACATGTTGCTCCAGCGATTCTTCTTTTTCGTTCCTGTCATCGTTTTCCCTCTCCTGCTAGATCATTCCCATCAGCAATTGGAAATGGCGGCCTGGCTGTTGTTTCCCCATTCTTAATGAATAGTTCTTTTGATCTTATTTCTTAGTCTTGCCATCTGTTCCCTCTATCTGTGCCTCTTTGTAGAAAACCTCCTTGAAAGAGGTGTCTATAGTTGAGATCTCCAATTTATCTCCTTTCATTCTCTTTTAACCTGACTTCAATCAGGAGTTTGCCTCTTTCCTCTTCACCAAAATGGTTCTTGTCAAGTTCACCAACGAATTCTGTGCCGCTGCACACAGTGGTCAGTATTCAGTACTGCTCTTGTTCCATCAGCAACATTTGACAGAGTTGATCACTCCCTCCTCCTTAAACTTCTTCCTTCACATGATTTCTACCACACCAGGCTCTTGGGCGTTTTCCCTGTATCAGAGGCTGTGTCTTTACCCCTTGGTTGGTTCCCTCTCATACTCCATGGCTCCTGACATGGAAGGACCCAAGACCTGGCACATGGACCTTTTCCCTAGCCCTTCTCATCGCCTTGCTCATCTTAGTTGATCTCAGTGTTACATGCATCCATATGCTGATGTATGTAACATCAGGTCTTAAGCCTGGACCTATTTCCTGAAATAGACTTGTACACCCAGCTGCCTTCTTGATACTTCTCCTTGGATGCTTATTACATATCTCATTTCTAACATCTCCAAAGTGAAACTCCTGGTTTTTCTCCCTAATCCTGCCTTTTCACATTGTCAGTCATTCTAATTAATGATAATTTCATCCTTCTGGTCAGCAGGCTGAAAAACCCTGCCATCATCACTGCTTCCTGCCTTACAAACTGTCAGCAAAACCCTCTTTTCACTATCTTAAAAATACATGCAGCAGCTGACCTCTTCTCGCCAGCCTGCTGGTAGCCACTCACAGCTTCTTACCTAGATGATTGTGATTAAGTCCTCATTGGCTCCCCAGCTTCCACCTCTGGCTTCCTACACTCAATTCTTCACACAGTAGTTAAGGTGATCATTCTCTTCTCTGCCTAAAACCCTCCATTGGTTTCCATCTCAGAATACACACCAAGCTCATTACAATGACCTAGCATACTCTATATGATGAACCTCCCACCCTCCTCCCCTTACCTCTCTGACTTCAACCTGACCTCTCTCTCCCTTGGTCAGTCCATACTAGGCCACATTGTTCTCCTTGCTGTGCCTCCAGCACAGCAGGCACACGCCACCTTATGGTCTCTGCACCCGCTGTTCTTTCTTTCTGGAATGTTCTTCCACCACCAGGAAGGCTAGCTCCTTCCTTCCTTCTAGTCTTTGCTCAAATGCCATTTTCTTAGTGAGGACTTCTCTTCCAACTATCCTGCTCTAGCTCCTTTTCCTGCTTGATTTCTCTTCAAAATACTTATCACCTTTTTTATTTTATTCTTAATTATTATATGTATTTAGTATTTGTCGAATGGACAAATGAATTTAAAAAAAAACCAGGGGCATTAATTGGCAATATGAAGCAGATAAGTTAGCAATTTCGGTGCATGATTACTAAAGACATGTGCAATAGAATCATACATATTTAGCACTGTGAAAATTGGTAAATAGAAATTGAGGACATGTTGACATAGAAATGAATAAAAATATTTCAACTTCATTAGATACCAGTTTGTCTTCTGATTAGCTTGCTGGGTTGTATGGATCAACAGAATATACTTCCCGTGTTTCTAAATGAAGATCTCCTTCTTTAGGGATTTGATTTGTATAATAATTGCTAAATGGAAGAAGAAAAAAGTAAACTCTTTACTCATTGGCCATGATTACTACAAACATGTCACAGTTGTTGTTTTCCATAATTCCCATCACATGATAAATACCTTTCATGAATGATTCATTTTGTTGTCCTAAGTATTATATGAGATAATCACTATAACCCCTATTATTTGGAAGGGCCCATAAAAATAATGGACTAGGATGCCAAGTGTCCAAGTCAGAAGTTGATACTAGGTAGCTTTACCTCAGATCCAAGACCTTCAATGACTTATAACCATGACCCTGAGTTTGAAAAATAAATCAAAAAGAAGCTTTTATTTTAGGATATGGCCACAAATTTACCTCTTTTGGGACATCGTCTTCCAATCTAACTTAAAGGGAAATCTTTATATTTGATGTTAAATTCAGAGTCCTTACAGAGCCTTATAGCACTAAAAGCTTGAAATAATTTTTAAGAGGACAATTTTAACTTTACTCCTTGAAAGCCCATATGCTTTACTGTGCTTCTAAAATGACTTAGCCAAAATTGGCAAAAGACAATAAAATGCAATTACACTATCATGTAGAACTCTGAAATAAGGTATTACAAAATTACTGATGAAGAAAGATTTCTGGTAAGGGTACTTAGAGCAGGTCACTTAATACCATATATAAGAGGTCGGCTTATAGGTACATTATAAATGGTGTATGTTAAGAGTGGTGTCTCGCAAATATTTGGGTGGCTTTTAAAAGTATTTTGTTACTTAGACAAAATTTCTAAGTGATCAATTATTCATCTCATTTACAGAAAGTGTTTAAGGCAGCTCAAATGTCCGTATCAACTATCAGAAAATAAATTGAAGTCAGTTACAAATTGGAGATAAAACAAGTGAGTAAAGCTTAGGAATGTAGCTTAACATACATGTTAGGTTTGTATCAATGAAGACGCTTAAATATAGTATTTGATATAATCATATTCATAAACTTAATAATCTGCCAGGACCATCAAATTATTTGAGCTTATAGGCATTCCTAAAGTTTGTCAATTTTCCTACATGTGTAATCCTCTGATAACAAACTTAGTACGGTGAAGGAAAGAGATAGAGACCGCATTTCCTATTTATTTAAATTTCTAATAACTCAGCTAAAATTATCTTCTGACTTCCTGTGAGGAAAGCCATGTAAATGATATCCCTATTTTCTTTTCCTTAAGCCCTTTTCTCTTGAATTCTGTGAAACTCCTCCTTCCTAATTCTCCTCCTACCTCCAACTGTTCCTTCCGCTCCTCCCTTTTAAGCATTACTGTCCTTCTGAGACCTGTTCTCATCCTTATTCTTACCTTTTTCGTTCTTCTGGGTCCCAAGGCTTCCAATGTTAGTTAAATGTCGCCTACCTTAGTCCAGGCCCCTCTCTTGAGTCCTACATTGTGGGTCCCCCAAAGTAATAGGGCAGAACTGAACTCATCTTTCTCCACAAAACGCCCCTCCCCTCTTTTGGTGAGCCACTGGATCCATTCCACATGAGTCATTCTTCTTGCCCCTTCTCCCCGCATTTGGCAAGTCACTAAGTCCTGGAAATCCTCTCTTCTTAATAGTGAAGATACCTCTCAATCCCCACCACTGCTGCTTTGGTTGAAGACCCAGTCTTGTCCCTCCTGTTGAAAATGCCTATCTGAACATATTATTACCTTGCTTAAGATCCTACAGGATAAACCCCAACTCCTTGTCATGGCATGCAAGGCTTTTGATGAACTAGCTCCTGCCCATCTTTCTAGATTCCCCAGTGACTGCTAAATGAAACATTAGTTCCATGGGACAGGAAAGTATTAAAGGAGAAAAAGAGTTCTGTGGTACAATAGTTAGGGGAACTCCGGTTTAAAAATAAAATTAGGGGCGCCTGGGTGGCTCAGTCGTTAAGCGTCTGCCTTTGGCTCAGGGCGTGATCCCGGCGTTCTGGGATCGAGACCCACATCAGGCTCCTCCACTGGGAGCCTGCTTCTTCCTCTCCTACTCCCCCTGCTTGTGTTCCCTCTCTCGCTGGCTGTCTCTATCTCTGTCAAATGAATAAATAAAATAAAAATAAAAATAAAAATAAAAATAAACAGTCTTCTTTATTGTAAGACTTTATGTTCTTGTTCACTGTGAGTCTTCATGAGAAAAATATGGCATGTAGTACTTCCCAATCTTATCTGGTCATAGAACACCCTTTTTTCCTGAAGTCATTCGCAAAACAAGGGTTATGTGGTACGTCTCCTGGTCAACACTACAGTCTAAAGTATATCACAATTGTAGACTCTTCTAAGACCCTTGTATTATAAGAACTACACAAGTAATTTGACACAGCCATGATGGTACCTGTGACCTGTGGTGCCCAGGTCTGACGGGCTTAGAACAAACTCTCAGGTTCACAGGTGCCATCATTACATAGTTTCAATGTAACCCCTTCGTGTCTAATGTCTACACCAGGCGTTTTACAACTGTAAACAATCTACCAGATGGCACTGATGGCACGATCCAGGTGACTTGGCATGTTAAAGTAATTTTGCTGGCATTTATGGGTGACATGTCTGGGGTGACATGACTTGATCTCCTCCCACTGGGAGTTACCTGAGACTTGGTAAAGCATCACCTGATAATCCTAACACTAGCACGTACAGAGATTCAAGAACCTAAGCAAAACCACACTGAGATACCACCTTATACCAGTTAGAATGGCAAAAATTGACAAGGCAGGAAACAACAAATGTTGGAGAGGATGTGGAGAAAGGGGATCCCTCCTACATTGTTGGTGGGAATGCAAGTTGGTGGGGGAATGGGATAGGCTGGTGATGGGTAGTAAGGAGGGCACGTATTGCATGGTGCACTGGGTGTTATATGCAACTAATGAATCATCGAACTTTACATCAAAAACCAGGGATGTACTGTATGGTGACTAACATAATATAATAAAAAAATATTATTATAAAAAAAAAGAACCTAAGCACAGAGAACATTCCCAGGCTGATTCTTGATGGTCTCATTTGCTAAAATGGTATCTTTTGCACTTAACAGAATATTCTGATACAGGATTTATGGGTCAGAGGGGTCTTTTATGCCATCCCTACACCTAAATCTATGCTACCTTCTCCTTCAGTCACCATCACAGTTATGTCAAATTGCTAACATAGTTCCTATAATACCTAATGGAAAGACAAGCCTCTAGGTCATCACTCAGGCTGCTCCTTCCACTTGGAATACCTTTTTCTCCTTGTCCACAATCTCTTGAAGCTTGCTTGAAACATTTCCTTCACTATGGAATTTTTTTTCTGATCAAAATTCCCCACTACTGACCACTTGCTTTCTGTACCCACCAAATATCACATAGCCTACTATGGCAATATTACTTTATAGATTAAAATGTCTAAAAAATTAATGTTAGGGGCACCTGGGTGGCTCAGTCGTTAAATGTCTGCCTTCAGCTTGGGTCATGATCCTGGGGTCCTGGGATCAAGCCCCCCATCAGACTTCCTGCTCAGCAAGGAGCCTGCTCCTCCCTCTCCCCCTGCTTGTGCTTTCTTTCTCTCTCTGTCAAATAAATAAATAAATTTTAAAAATTAATTTGTTTACATTGTTGGTGGGAATGCAAGATGGTACAGCCACTGTGGAAAACAGGGTGGAAGTCCCTTAAGAAGTTAAAAATTGAGGTACCCTATGACCCAGCCATTGCACTACTGGGTATTTACCCCAAAGATACAGACGTAGTGAAGAGAAGGGCCATATGCACCCCAATGTTCATAGCAGCATTGTCCACAATAGCTAAATCGTGGAAGGAGCCAAGATGCCCTTCAACAGATGACTGGATTAAGAAGATGTGGTCCATATATACAATGGAATATTACTCAGCTATCAAAAAGAACGATTTCTCAACATTTGCTGCAACGTGGACGGGACTGGAGGAGATAATGCTAAGCGAAATAAGCCAAGCAGAGAAAGACAATTATCATATGGTTTCACTCATTTATGGAACATAAGAACTAGGAAGATCGGTAGGAGAAGAAAGGGATAAAGAAAGGGGGGTAATCAGAAGGGGGAATGAAGCATGAGAGACTATGGACTCTGAGAAACAAACTGAGGGCTTCAGAGGGGAGGGGGTGGGGGAATGGGATAGGCTGGTGATGGGTGGTGGGGAGGGCGCGTATTGCATGGTGCACTGGGTGTTATACGCAACTAATGAATCATTGAACTTTACATCAAAAAAAAAAAAGAAAAGTATATCTTATTTCTGCATAATAAAACATGATATAACAAAACATGGAAACCTAGTAATATACTTAAGTAGTCATGAAAACAACAACCAAATGAGAGAAAAGTTTACTTCAACACAGAGAAAGGCCTTGAATGTTTCTGAATGGGAACACATTACAGAAAAGATGTCAGCTTCTCACAGACTAATCTATAGACTTAAATGCAATCACAACATATGTTTTTTGGAAATGCCAAATGATCTAAAAATCACCTGGTAAGAATAAACAGAAGAGAAGAGAAAGGAAAATCCTAAAAAATTATAGTAAACGAATTCTTGACCTACCATATATAACAGTAGAAAGCTATGTTAATTAAACACAAAGTAATTTGCGATAGAAAGAAAAATCAATACAGCAGGAAAAGAAGTCCAGAGACACAACATATCAAAATATATTAATTATTTGACATATGGTCAAGTTAGAACAAACTTTCTGGAGTCATTTGGCAATATTGGTTAGGCATCTTAAATGTTCATATTCTTACCCTTAGTAATTCAAGACATTTATGCTACAGAAATAAATAGATGTGGAAAAAGGTTTATTTGAAGGTATTTCTTGTATCTTTATTTATTATCAAAATAAATGTGGAAGGAACCTAAAATTTCCACAATATAGAAATACATAGAACAACATACTATTATATAACTAAAAAGAAAACATAAACATAAAAATACAAGAGACAAAAGCCAAATTTAAAAAATTAAAGCGGGGGCTATCCTATCAAAATTTCAGTTAAAAGGAGATAAAGAGAAAGAATATAAGATCAGATAGGAATATACCAATATATCTACAGTTGTTACCATTGGGATTTTAAAAATTTTGATTTTCTAGATTTTTAAATATATATCATCTGAATAAACATCATTCAAATAAAATAAGTGCTTGATATTTTTTAAGTCCTCACAGACAAGGCTTCCTTCTATATGGCACAAGATCTCTTACTCCACACTACAATATTTATATCATATGACTTGTGCTTCTGTGTTTAGTTTCAGGCAAGAAGCCAAAACCTTTTGTGCCCTTTGGTCAAGCATGCATTGAACTTACCGTTCTCTGTGTTTGAATATTGTGCATAAGGTAACACCAATCAAGAATACGAGAAGTACTGAACCTGCAGAAAGACCTAGAAAACAAAACAGCAAGTATCAAATGCCAGAAAATTGCGACCTATATTGTTTTGAAGTGATTGTGGGGCTATTCCCAGTGGTGGGGAAATTGTTGTGGGACTTTATACTTATCCTTTGTTAGCCATATAAATGTTAAATTACTAAATAATCATACTTGGGCTTATGTTTTTTTCTGATTCACTCCAGTCCACATTTAATCTAAAGCACCAAGCATTTGACCACAGGGCTCCAGTCAAGTTTCTGTTGAGCTCTTCGTCCCTTTCAGTTTTATTGGTAATATTCTCGTTACTGGGGTGATATTAGGAGCTCAGGACACAAGGATCCCACAACTTGGCATAACAACATTTAACTCTCAGTTGGAAAATATATTTTGCTGTTGCAGAATAAGTCAGCCTGTTTGATAGTACCAAATCATGCAAAAGATCAAAAGTTAATATAAACTCAACTTTCACTTGAAAAACTAGGAATAGCTGGCTTTTTAAATCATTTATTCAACTCTATCCAAAAGTGTCCGTTTGTAACATGAACTGCATATTAAAAGAACTTTAAGACACCAAAAAGGATAATTTCCTAGGAGTTAGAGTGAAAAATAAAAATAACGGGCCTCAAATTTGATATATATATATATATTTTATAAAACATCATTAAAAATTTAATTCAAATATTTAAGAAAACTTACCACTAAGAAGAGGAGCAAGTGAGGCTAAGGAGAATACAAAATCACAAAAATATTAGTCCAGTTGCGTTCAACTTCACTGCAGCCCAAAGTCCCATGGTAATATCCCCAAAGACAACACTCAGCTCCTTTCTCTCAAAATCTACTTAAAAAGATGTATTGGGACCCTGGATTGTATGCACTCTTCCTCATTTTTTTTTAAAGATTTTATTTATTTATTCGACAGAGACAGAGACAGCCAGCGAGAGAGGGAACACAAGCAGGGGGAGTGGGAGAGGAAGAAGCAGCCTCATAGCGGAGGAGCCTGATGTGGGGCTCGATCCCATAACGCCGGGATCACGCCCTGAGCCGAAGGCAGACGCTTAACCGCTGTGCCACCCAGGCGCCCCCCTCATTTTTTATGTAACAATTCACTGGATGTTTAAAAACATAACACTGTAAGTTAGGGTAGTTCACGAATGAAAAAAGCCAATGTACTCAACTTTATAATCAGAGATTTCTCAGGTTAGAATGCAAGTCGTAACTATTACAACAGGTTGTTCACCATATTTTTTGGAGGTCCCTGTCAAATTAGTAAGTACATATAAATCAAGGTTCAGCAAGGGAAATCTCAGTAACGACTCTTTTCAAAATATAAGGTTGTTGGTTCTGCAATTTGTAAGTTAGTACTCCTCTCCCTTTATTTTCTTCTTTACTTCCCCCATCCTCAGAAAGTTTTGGTTTTTCCAGAATAGGCCACTAACTTCAAATTCGTCTGTTTCTGTAGCACTGGTCACAGACCCCATCAGTTTAAAACCTAGAAGTCCCTAACATTGACAGATACGCCTCACTCTTCTCTTCTCTCCAGTGAGACAAGATGAGCCCCAGGCAAGGAAGCCTTTCACAGTTACCTGGTGATTTGCAGACAGCCAGGGGTGGGTTCCATCCTTGATCATCCTGACACTGGCTCTGGGGACTGCCTTCCAGGGTATACCCCTCTTCACACTCCAAAGTGACGATCGCACCATACTGATACATTTTCCCAGGCTCCAGCCCCCTCTGGATTCCATTCATATACTCTGGGGAGCTACAGTTTACCTCTGAAATGAAAAAAAGCTAATGGAAGCTGGGTCATATTTTAGCCTTTTCTCAAGGAAGTAGGCACTTCCTTGAATGGAAAGGTTTAGGAAGCCAACTCGGTTCATTCTCAGTAAGGAAAGCCTCACTGTGATAACACAAAAGGACATCCTAGGCAGAGTCTTTCTGTATCAACCATCCATCTCAATTACCTCTAGGTAATTTAAGCCAGATTCTTTTCCTTCTTTGTGCTTTAGTTTCTAAACTACTAGTGTTGGGTAATTTTAATGGCCTCTTGGAGAATGGGTAATATCAAGAATTCTCAATGACTGTTTTACCGGCTCCACTGTTACTCTATAATTGTCCATATGTGAATGTACTTCCTCATTTCTTCTTTCGTCTCACAGCATAGGGGGCAATAGTGGTAGATTTTGGATTTGAATCATGACTGTAGGACTTCCCCAGCTGCGTAACTTTGGGTAGGTTACAAATCTCTCCATTCTACAGAGACCTCGTCTGTCATACAGGAATAATAATGACACCAACTTCATCTGGATCTCAGGAAGATGAATGAGATAATGCATGTAAAATATTGTGTGCAGTTTCTGGCATTTAGTAAAAGGTACTCGACAAATATTAGATACTAACTCACTAACCCTATTTCATATGCATTGTTTATGTTAATGAAAATGAAATTCTGAAGCTTTTATTTAAAAAATACCCATAATTCCACCACCCCTTAGAGGAAATATACTGACAGATCATTGTGTTTTTTATCAATATTTTGTCAAATGCACACTTGTCATAACTACAAACACAGGTAAATTCAACCTGCACTTCAGTTGTTTAATTTGTATAAGTGCTTCAATTTTCTATATTTAAAGGGCTGCATAAGTGGTCACTCCCCAGATAAGCTACACCCTAAGTCATTTTTTCTTATTTTGTGGTATTTAGACTAATTAAGGTATTCATCCAATTGAATCAATCCAATTAAATGCATTTAATTAAATGATCCAATTAATGCATTTATTTAACTATTTTATTATTATTTTTTAAAGATTTTATTTATTTATTTCACAGAGAGAGACAGCGAGAGAGAGAGAGGGAACACAAGCAGGGGGAGTGGGAGAGGAAGAAGCAGGCTCATAGTGGAAGAGCCCGATGTGGGGCTCGATCCCACAACGCCGGGATCACTCCCTGAGCCGAGGGCAGACGCTTAACGACTGAGCCACCCAGGCGCCCCTATTTATTTTAAGTTGAAAGTTCCTAACTGAATATCTATTTGGGAGAAATTAGATTTAAAAACAGGAGAATAACAGACACCATACCTTTACAATAAGGGGTAGATTGGCTCCAGGTTCCATCATGTGTGCAAAGGAGGAGTGCCTCTCCCACAAGCAGGTAGCCTTGGTCACAGCTGTACAGGATTGACATTCCAGGAGCAAATCGAACTATATCTCCAGCAGTATGATTCCCATTGGGTATTGTAAGTGGAGGTTGACATCCT